>NC_092254.1:17310000-17315000 GCF_036320965.1 Panulirus ornatus
TGGTTGTTTAATTTGTTTATGGATGGGGTTGTTAGGGAGGTAAATGCAAGAGTCTTGGAATGAGGGGCAAGTATGAAGTCTGTTGGGGATGAGAGAGCTTGGGAAGTGAGTCAGTTGTTGTTCGCTGATGATACAGCGCTGGTGGCGGATTCATGTGAGAAACTGCAGAAGCTGGTGACGGAGTTTGGTAAAGTGTGTGGAAGAAGAAAGTTAAGAGTAAATGTGAATAAGAGCAAGGTTATTAGGTACAGTAGGGTTGAGGGTCAAGTCAATTGGGAGGTGAGTTTGAATGGAGAAAAACTGGAGGAAGTGAAGTGTTTTAGATATCTGGGAGTGGATCTGTCAGCGGATGGAACCATGGAAGCGGAAGTGGATCATAGGGTGGGGGAGGGGGCGAAAATTTTGGGAGCCTTGAAAAATGTGTGGAAGTCGAGAACATTATCTCGGAAAGCAAAAATGGGTATGTTTGAAGGAATAGTGGTTCCAACAATGTTGTATGGTTGCGAGGCGTGGGCTATGGATAGAGTTGTGCGCAGGAGGATGGATGTGCTGGAAATGAGATGTTTGAGGACAATGTGTGGTGTGAGGTGGTTTGATCGAGTAAGTAACGTAAGGGTAAGAGAGATGTGTGGAAATAAAAAGAGCGTGGTTGAGAGAGCAGAAGAGGGTGTTTTGAAATGGTTTGGGCACATGGAGAGAATGAGTGAGGAAAGATTGACCAAGAGGATATATGTGTCGGAGGTGGAGGGAACGAGGAGAAGAGGGAGACCAAATTGGAGGTGGAAAGATGGAGTGAAAAGGATTTTGTGTGATCGGGGCCTGAACATGCAGGAGGGTGAAAGGAGGGCAAGGAATAGAGTGAATTGGAGCGATGTGGTATACAGGGGTTGACGTGCTGTCAGTGGATTGAATCAAGGCATGTGAAGCGTCTGGGGTAAACCATGGAAAGCTGTGTAGGTATGTATATTTGCGTGTGTGGACGTATGTATATACATGTGTATGGGGGGGGGGCCATTTCTTTCGTCTGTTTCCTTGCGCTACCTCGCAAACGCGGGAGACAGCGACAAAGTATAATAAATAAATAAATATATTATTATTATTATTATTATTATTATTATTATTATTATTATTATCATTATTATTATTATTATTATTATTATTATTATTATTATTATTATTATTATTATTATCATTATTATTTACTATTATTATTATTATTATTATTATTATTATTATTATTATTATTATTATTATTATTATTATTATTATTATTATTATCATTATTATTATTATTATTATTATTATTATTATTATTATTACTATTCTTGTTATTATTATCATTATTATTATTATTATTATTATTATTATTATTATTATTATTATTATTATTATTATTATTATTATTATTATTATTATTATCACTATTATTATTATTATTATTATTATTATCATTATTATTATTATTATTATTATTATTATTATTATTATTATTATTATTTTTATTATTATTATTATTATTATTATTATTATTATTATTATTATTATTATCATTATTATCATTTTCATATATAATTATTATTATTTTTAATATTATCCACCCTGGGGATAGGGGAATAAGAATACTTCCCACGCATTCCTCACGTGTCGTAAAAGGCGACTAAATGGGACGGGAGCGGGTGGCCAGAAACCCTCCAATCCTTGTATTTTAACTTTCTAAAAGGGGAAACAGAAGGAGTCATGCGAGGAGTGCTCATCCTCCTCGAAGGCTCAAATTGTGGTGTCTAAATGTGTGTGGATGTAACCAAGATGAGAAAAAAGGAGAGATAGGTAGTATGTTTGAGGAAAGAAACCTGGATGTTTTGGCTCTAAGTAAAGCGAAGCTAAAGGGTAAAGGGGAAGAGTGGTTTGGGAATGTCTTGGGAGTAAATTCAGGGGTTAGTGATAGGAAAAGAGCAAGGAAAGGAGTAGCACTACTCCTGAATCAGGAGTTGTGGGAGTATGTGATACAGTGTAAGAAAGTAAATTCTAGATTGATATGGGTAAAACTGAAAGTTGATGGAGAGAGGTGGGTGATTATTGGTGCATATGCACCTGGGCATGAGAAGAAAGATCATGAGAGGCAAGTGTTTTGGGAGCAGCTGAATGAGTGTGTTAGTGGTTTTGATGCACAAGACCGGGTTATAGTAATGTGTGATTTGAATGCAAAGGTGAGTAATGTGGCAGTTGAGGGAATAATTGGTATACATGGAGTGTTCAGTGTTGTAAATGGAAATGGTGAAGAGCTTGTAGATTTATGTGCTGAAAAAGGACTGATGATTGGGAATACCTGGTTTAAAAAGCGAGATATACATAAGTATACGTATGTAAGTAGGAGAGCTGGCCAGAGAGCGTTATTGGATTACGTGTTAATTGATAGACGCAGGAAAGAGAGACTTTTGGATGTTAATGTGCTGAGAGGTGCAACTGGAGGGATGTCTGATCATTATCTTGTGGAAGCAAAGGTGAATATTTGTGGGGGTTTTCAGAAAAAAAGAGAGTATGTTGGGGTGAAGAGAGTGGTGAGAGTAAGTGAGCTTGGGATGGAGACTTGTATGAGGAAGTACCAGGAGAGACTGAGTACAGAATGGAAAAAGGTAGGAATAAAGGAGGTAAGGGGAGTGGGGGAGGAATGGGATGTATTTAGGGAAGCAGTGATGGCTTGCGCAAAAGATTCTTGTGGCATGAGAAGCATGGGAGGTGGGTTGATTAGAAAAGGTAGTGAGTGGTGGGATGAAGAAGTAAGAGTATTAGTGAAAGAGAAGAGAGAGGCATTTGAACGATTTTTGCAGGGAAAAAATGCAAATGAGTGGGAGAGGTATAAAAAAAAAGAGGCAGGAGGTCAAGAAAAAGGTACAAGAGGTGAAAAAGAGGGCAAATGAGAGTTGGGGTGAGAGAGTATCATTAAATTTCAGGGAGAATAAAAAGATGTTTTGGAAGGAGGTAAATAAAGTGCGTAAGACAAGGGAGCAAATGGGAACTTCAGTGAAGGGGGCAAATGGGGAGGTGATAACAAGTAGTGGTGATGTGAGAAGGAGATGGAGTGAGTATTTTGATGGTTTGTTGAATGTGTTTGATGATAGAGTGGCAGATGTGGGGTGTCTTGGTCGAGGTGGTGTGCAAGTGAGAGGGTTAGGGAAAATGATTTGGTAAACAGAGAAGAGGTAGTAAAAGCTTTACGGAAGATGAAAGCCGGCAAAGCAGCAGGTTTGGATGGCATTGCAGAGGAATTTATTAAAAAAGGGGGTGACTGTATTGTAGACTGGTTGGTAAGGTTATTTAATGTATGTATGATTCATGGTGGGGTGCCTGAGGATTGGCGGAATGCTTGCATAGTGCCATTGTACAAAAGCAAAGGGGATAAGAGTGAGTGCTCAAATCACAGAGGTATAAGTTTGTTGAGTATTCCTGGTAAATTATATGGGAGGGTATTGATTGAGAGGGTGAAGGCATATACAGAGCATCAGATTGGGGAAGAGCAGTGTGGTTTCAGAAGTGGTAGAGGATGTGTGGATCAGGTGTTTGCTTTGAAGAATGTAAGCGAGAAATACTTAGAAAAGCAAATGGATTTGTATGTAGCATTTATGGATCTTGAGAAGGCATATGATAGAGTTGATAGAGATGCTCTGTGGAAGGTATTAAGAATATATGGTGTGGGAGGCAAGTTGTTAGAAGCAGTGAAAAGTTTTTATCGAGGATGTAAGGCATGTGTACGTGTAGGAAGAGAGGAAAGTGATTGGTTCTCAGTGAATGTAGGTTTGCGGCAGGGGTGTGTGATGTCTCCATGGTTGTTTAATTTGTTTATGGATGGGGTTGTTAGGGAGGTGAATGCAAGAGTTGTGGAAAGAGGGGCAATTATGCAGTCTGTTGTGGATGAGAGAGCTTGGGAAGTAAGTCAGTTGTTGTTCGCTGATGATACAGCGCTGGTGGCTGATTCATGTAAGAAACTGCAGAAGCTGGTGACTGAGTTTGGTAGTGTGTGAAAGAAGAAAGTTAAAAGTAAATGTGAATAAGAGCAAGGTTATTAGGTACAGTAGGTTTGAGGGTCAAGTCAATTGGGAGGTAAGTTTGAATGGAGAAAAACTGGAGGAAGTAAAGTGTTTTAGATATCTGGGAGTGGATCTGGCAGCGGATGGAACCATGGAAGCGGAAGTGAATCATAGGGTGGGGGAGGGGGCGAAAATTCTGGGAGCCTTGAAGAATGCTTGGACGTCGAGAACATTATCTCGGAAAGCAAAAATGGGTATGTTTGAAGGAATAGTGGTTCCAACGATGTTGTATGGTTGCGAGGCGTGGGCTATGGACAGAGTTGTGCGCAGGAGGGTGCATGTGCTGGAAATGAGATGTTTGAGGACAATATATGGTGTGAGGTGGTTTGATCGAGTAAGTAATGTAAGAGTGAGAGAGATGTGTGGAAATAAAAAGAGTGTGGTTGAGAGAGCAGAAGAGGGTGTTTTGAAATGGTTTGGTCATATGGAGAGAATGAGTGAGGAAAGATTGACCAAGAGGATATATGTGTCGGAGGTGGAGGGAACGAGAAGTGGGAGACCAAATTGGAGGTGGAAAGATGGAGTGAAAAAGATTTTGTGTGATCAGGGCCTGAACATGCAGGAGGGTGAAAGGCGGGCAAGGAATAGAGTGAATTGGATCGATGTGGTATACCGGGGTTGACGTGCTGTCAGTGGATTGAAAGAAGGAACAGAGAATTGGGCCAGGTGAGGGTATTCCCTCAAAGGCCCAGTCCTCTGTTCTTAACGCTACCTCGCTAATGCGGGAAATGGCGAATAGTTTGAAAGAAGAAAAGAAAATAATAATAATAATAATGATAATAATAATAATAATAATAAAAATAATAATAATAATAATAATAATAATAATAATAATAATAATGAAAATAATAATAATAAAATAATAGTGATAATGATAACAATAATGATAATAATGATACTAATAATAATGATAAT
>NC_092254.1:17317500-17325000 GCF_036320965.1 Panulirus ornatus
GCCTCCCACTTGAATTGTCCCTCAACCCTACTGTACCTAATAACCTTGCTCTTATTCACATTTACTCTCAGCTTTCTTCTTTCACACACTTTACCAAACTCAGTCACCAGCTTCTGCAGTTTCTCACACGAATCAGCCACCAGCGTTGTATCATCAGCGAACAACAACTGACTCACTTCTCAAGCTCTCTCATCCACAACAGATTGCATAATTGCCCCTCTTTCCAAAACTCTTGCATTCACCTCCATAACAACCCCATCCATAAACAAATCTAACAACCATGGAGACATCACACACCCCTGCCGCAAACCTACATTCACTGAGAACCAATCACTTTCCTCTCTTCCTACACGTACACATGCCTTACATCCTCGATAAAAACTTTTTACTGCTTCTAACAACTTGCCTCCCACACCATATATTCTTAATACTTTCCACAGAGCATCTCTATCAACTCTATCATATGCCTTCTCCAGATCCATAAATGCTACATACAAATCCATTTGCTTTTCTAAGTAATTCTCACATACATTCCTCAAAGCAAACACCTGATCCACACATCCACTACCACTTCTGAAACCACACTGCTCTTCCCCAATCTGATGCTATGTACATGCATTCACCCTCTCAACCAATACCCTCCCATATAATTTCCTAGGAATACTCAACAAACTTATACTTCTGTAATTTGAGCACTCACTCTTATCCCCTTTGCCTTTATACAACGGCACTATGCAAGCATTCCGCCAATCCTCAGGCACTTCACCATGAGTCATACATACATTAAATAACCTTACCAACCAGTCAACAATACAGTCACCCCTTTTTTAATAAATTCCACTGCAATACCATCCAATACCAAAGCCTTGCCGGCTTTCATCTTCCGCAAAGCTTTTACTACCTCTTCTCTGTTTACAAAATCATTCTCCCTAACCCTCTAACTTTGCACACCACCTCGACCAAAACACCCTATATCTGCCACTCTATCATCAAACACATTCAACAAACCTTCAAAATACTCACTCTATCTCCTTCTCACATCACCACTACTCGTTATCACCTCCCCATTAGCCCCCTTCACTGAAGTTCCCATTTGTTTCCTTGTCTTACGCACCCTATTTACATCGTTCCAAAACATCTTTATTTTTATCATTATTATTATTATTATCATTATTATTAATATTATTATTATTATTATTATTATTGTTATTATTATTATTATTATTATTATTATTATTATTATTATTATTATTATTATTATTATTATTGTTATTATTATTAATTATTATTATTATTATTATTATTATTATTATTATTATTATTATTATTATTATCATTATTATTATCATCATCATTATTATTATTATTATTATTATTATTATTATTATTATTATTATTATTATTATCATTATTATTATCAATATTATTATTATTATTATTATTATTATTATTATTATTATTATTATTATTATAATTATTATATTTATTATTATTATTATTATTATTATTATTATTATTATTATTATTATTATTATTATTATTATTTTTATCAGTATTTTTATCATGATCATCATTATCAGTATTTTCATTATTATCATCATTATAATTTGAAGGGACTTACGAGATTATCTTCATGTTCATACGGTAGTGATTCCTACGCTGTCAGCTTGGAGGGAATCATTCGTTAATAGGAAGAAAGCTGCGAAGTAAAGCTCACAAATATTAAGTTCTCCAGATTTGAAGTAGAGGCCACACTCCGCTGAGTCTGATGCACAAGTGTTAAGATGGACTGGATGATGTTGATTGGTTTATTTACCATGTTGTTAAGATGGATTGGATGATGTTGATTGGTTTATTTACCATGTTGTTAAGATGGATTGGATGATGTTGATTGGTTTATTTACCATGTTGTTAAGATGGATTGGATGATGTTGATTGGTTTATTTACCATGTTGTTAAGATGGATTGGATGATGTTGATTGGTTTATTTACCATGTTGTTAAGATGGATTGGATGATGTTGATTGGTTTATTTACGAGATGGATTGGATGATGTTGATTGGTTTATTTACGATACTGTTTATATTGTTCAGGTTATGGTTCTGTATTCACTTCTAGTATTTAAAAATGAGGCGTTGATGGACGTACGGACCTAAATATGGTAAAGTGATGAACAAACACTAAGAGATGGTGCGTCTCTCTGGTAGTAGCTTACCCTGCTAGGGAGATGATCTCTCACTCTTGATGTAAGTGCCTCATAAGTGAGGTTAAGTATCGCTGATGACATCAGCCGTGGTGGGGTTCAGGGTCCAGCTGGCTGTGGGGCCAGAAGAACCTGATGATCATACACTGCGCTGCTCTGACCACCAGTAACATTGTTAATGATGACAACATCAAACTGTAAACATAACATGATGATGGATCGTAGCAAGCTCTTCATGTGGCGTCCAGACTTGCACGTCATCACCCACACTATGGCTACGCCCCCGTCTGCACGTCATCACCCACACCAGGGCTACGCCCTCGGCTGCACGTCATCACCCACACCAGGGCTACGCCCTCGGCTGCACGTCATCACCCACACCAGGGCTACGCCCTCGTCTGCACGTCATCACCCACACCAGGGCTAGGCCCTCGTCTGCACGTCATCACCCACACCAAAGCTACGCCCTCGTCTGCACGTCATCACCCACATCAGGGCTACGCCCTCGTCTGCACGTCATCACCCACACCAGGGCTACGCCCTCGTCTGCACGTCATCGCCCACACCAGGGCTACGCCCTCGTCTGCATAATGTCCACACGTCAGCTGTATCTACTACATACTAGACGCCTAAAGTACTTACCTTGAATACATAAATAAATAATTTCGTTCTCAACAAAAATATAAGAACTATTACCTTATCAACTGTGTATCTCAAAATTAACAAAATTTTCATGAATTTACAGTTTTTTACAAAATCATTAACAAACTGAAAAATTGTTAACAATATAACAAAATCACTAATGAATTGAGAATTGTTACCAACATAATAAGATTATCAATAGATTGGGAATTGTTACCAATGTAACAAAATTGATAAGTTGAGAATTCTTACCAAGACAACAAAATTATTAATAAATTGAGAGTTGTTACCAATATAACAAAATTGATAATAAATTGAGAATTGTTACCAACACAACAAAATTATTAATAAATTGAGAATTGTTACCATGACAACAAAATTATTAATGAATTGAGAATTGTTACCAACATAAAATTATTAATAAATTGAGAGCTGTTACCAACATAACAAAAGTATTAATGAACTGAGAATTGTTACCAACTTAACAAAAGTATCAATGAACTGAGAATTGTTGCCAAGATAACACAGTGAGACGTCGCTGGACAACACAGTGAGACGTCGCTGGACAACAGTGAGACGTCGCTGGACAAAACAGTGAAAGGTCGCTGGACAACACAGTGAGACGTCGCTGGACAAAACAGTGAAAGGTCGCTGGACAACACAGTGAGACGTCGCTGGACAACACAGTGAGACGTCGCTGGACAACATAGTGAGACGTCGCTGGACAATCGTTCATGATTATATGTCGGTGAAGAGCATGGAAGACTGGCTGTCTGTGTGAGTTCATGATAACACAGCTTGTATGACTACAATGAAGCCCTGGAGGCCACTGTAAAGCTATAACCTTCAAACTTGTAATGTCTATTCATTTATGTAACAATTATTGTTGGTTTATATTGTCAAAAGATGGTTATACATATTCTAGTTCTAGTTCTGTGCCGTCAACAGCCATATATTGCCCTTACTGTTTTCCTTCACTACAAAGTCATAATATATAGAAACTTCCTCTTCATTACTTGTGAGTTCATCCTACCACAGCGGGCGCGTGTGTGCCAGTGTCATCCTGCTGAGTTACCACACATAAACTCCTGCCTTTCACGTGCAAGCCGAGATCCTCTGCCTCGGGGATGTCAACGTTCACCATAGGGAATGGTTGAATTTCTCCCATACGGATGGTGTAGGGATCGTAGCCCTCACATTCTACATTCCCAATTAAGTTACCTCCCACCCTACCATGGCATATACCTAACCGCTGAGACCACTTTCCTAATATTCTGATTTTGTTTTTCATCTCTAGTCCATCCGGCAGTAAATACACAATCTCGCCCCCAGTTGGTTCATCTGATCACACTCTCATAAATGTACCTATCCTAACGGCACCTCCCCCTCCAGCAACCACTTCTAAGTGTAAATATTGGCACCTCAACAAAGCTGACTGGAATAACTTACGTAACTTCTTTTCTGACTTTCCTTGGGTAGATTACTGTCTCTTATGTGATGATGCTTCTGTCTCCACCAAACACATAGCAGAGGTTATTCTTGCGGGAATAGAAGCATTGAGCCCCTCTTCCATCAATACTACTTCTTCATCCAATACATGGTTCAACCGTTCTGTTCTGAGGCCATTCAGGCAAAGGATCAGACATATTGGACTTGGAAAAACTCTCCTTCCTCTGGCTCCCATTCATCATTCATCACTGGCCATAATCGCTACAAGCACCTTATCCGTGAGGTGAAGTGTTCCTTTATTCAAAGGAAGTGTGATAACCTCTCCTCGTCATCCACTGACAGGTCTTTCTGGTCTTTAGCTGAGGGCATCTCTAACAACTTCTGTCGCTCTACCTTTCCTTCATTTTTCCGTTGTGACGGTACTACAGCTGTCTCTACCGTAAAAAAAGCAACTCTCTTTGGCTCCCGTTTCTCCTCTAACTCCACCTTGGATGACTCTAACGTTCCTTCACTCCCTGAAACTCTTACTAATCCTATATCTCTTCCCATAATATCTTTTCAGTGTCCGAAAAGCGCTTCTTCCTCAAGCAAGGTTTATGGTCCTGATGGCTCCATCCTCGTGTATTGAGAGTGTGCCTCTCAACTTGCACCTGTGCTTGCTCGTCTGCTCCGTTTTGTGTAACATCCAGAAGTTTTCCTTCTTCTTGGATGCATGCGTTAGTACATTCCTTCCATAAGAAGGGTGGCCGTTCTAACCCCTATCGTAATGTTTTGACATCTACCATTTCCAAAGCCTTTGAATCCCTCCTCAGCTCCCATTACCTTAGACAACTTGAATCTCACAGTCATCTCTCTGATCACCAGTATGGCTTTCCATAAGGCGAGATCCACTGGTCATGTTGGAGAACACTGCGTAGTTGTCCTTGACATATCCAGAGCATTTAACATGGTGTGAAATCGTGGTCTCATATCTAAGCTCACCTCCCTCACTTTGCTCCTTGATATCTAGCTTCCTCTCCGGCCGATCTATCTCTGGTTCTCGATGGATCAGCCTCGCCCCCCCTCCCCACCTCTTCCTTTCCTCCATCAACAGCGGTCTCCCTCAAGGTTCTGTTGTGTCCCCTACACTTTTTCTCTTTTTCATCAACGATTTCTTCTCTTCTACAAATAACTCAATGTACTAATACGCCGGCAGCTCAACACTACATTCATCCACATCCCTCTATTCTGTTCCTTCTTCTCTCACTCGACCTGCATCTCGTCTTGACACAACCTCCTCAATAAACTCAGACTTGAACAGGATATCTCAGTGGGGTAGACGATATCTGGTCAAGTTGAATTCCTCCAAGACCCACTTTCTACCCATACCTCTATCGAAAACTCCTTACAACTCTCGTCTCTCCTGATACGACTCTATAATTCCACCTCTTGACTCATTGAACACAATTGGCATATCTGTAACATCCACACTATTTTGGAAACTCGCATTACATAAATAGTTAGGTCTGTCTTAAAGAAAAGAGAGAGTCTTGTTTAGATGTCGAGCTCATCTTTTTTTTGTTTTTTCTTCCTGACAGTTGCTCCGTTTATGCAAAGGACTGATTTTGCAGGAAACACTTGATCTGACACATCGGATATCATTACTTGACATGGTTGAGCCGGAAGCGGTCCGACTTATAAACTCCCTCAGGCACATATGTCAAAACGACCTATTTGTCCTAAGCCGCAATGCTGGTTTGCTTTCCCTCTTCTGAAATTATTACTTTGGGGTTCCCGAGTGTTGGCTGCCTGTGTGCCCCCACTTGCTAGACCACGCAATACTCGGCAAGCTGCTGCGTCACATGATTGTGTGGCCGTTGGTAACTCAAGGTGGACCGCTCTGATAAATGATATTTTCCCTATACCTCAAACGTTTGTAACTCTCCCTTCTCAAGTCTGTCCCAGCAACTGGTATAACCTGTGGTACATTTTAAAAGACAGGTTTTCACTTCTTCCACTTGCGCACACACTTTTCCTCGTCTCGAATTTCTCCCTTCATTAACCTCTTTACGTATCAGTTTAGGTCCAGACTTGGTGTAGACTTGCTCGTGACCATGGCCTTCAACTCGAACATAACGTATGAAAATGGAAGGAAAATCATGAAAAAGATTAGAAGTTTTTATCATAAGAGAACAGCGAATAGTGCAGAAGGGGGTTACCATGGCTATTAAATCTGTACATAGGAGGGAAGGGCGGTAAGGGAAGGGCGGAGAGGGAAGAGCGGTGAGGGAGGGGTGGTGAGGAAGGGGTGGTGAGGGAGGGTCGGAGAGGGAAGAGCGGTGAGGGAGGGGTGGTAAGGGAAGGGTGTTGAGGGAGGGGTGGTGAGGGAGGGGTGGTGAGGGAGGGATGGTGAGGGAGGGGTGGTAAGGGAAGGGTGTTAAGGGAGGGGTGGTGAGGGAGGGGTGGTGAGGGAGGGGTGGTGAGGGAGGGGCGGTGAGGGAGGGGTGGTGAAGGAGGGGTGGTGAGGGAGGGACGGTGAGGGAGGGGTGGTGAGGGAGGGGTAGTGAGGGAAGGGTGGTGAGGGAGGGGTGGTGAGGGAGGGGTGGTGAGGGAAGGGTGTTGAGGGAGGGGTGGTGAGGGAGGGGTGGTGAGGGAGGGGCGGTGAGGGAGGGGTGGTGAGGGAGGGATGGTGAGGAAGGAGTGAGGAGAGAGGGGTGGTGAGGGAGGGGTGGTGAGGGAAGGGTGTTGAGGGAGGGGTGGTGAGGGAGGGGTGGTGAGGGAGGGGCGGTGAGGGAGGGGTGGTGAGGGAGGGGTGGTGAGGGAGGGATGGTGAGGAAGGAGTGAGGAGAGAGGGGTGGTGAGGGAGGGGTGGTGAGGGACGGGTGGTGAGGGAGGTGAATGCAAGGGCTTTGGAGAGAGGAGCAGACATGGAGTCTGCAGGGGGGGGGGGTTGGCTCGGTGAACTATTTCTTGCTTGCTGATGACTGGAGGAAGATGAGGCAGAAGCTGGTGTGTGAGTTAAGGGAAGTGTGTGTCAGGAGAAAGTTGAGAGGAAATGTGAATAACAACAACGTTTACCAGTGAAAATAACCAGGCTGTCTGGAGTATGAGCAGAAATGATGAAACCTTGGAGGAAGTGGAGCATCTTAGTACCTGTGAACAAGTGGATCAGCGAATAGAACTATGGCTACTAAGGCGAGCCATGCGGTGTGTGAGGAGGAATGTGTA
>NC_092254.1:17335000-17340000 GCF_036320965.1 Panulirus ornatus
TAATTATTATGGTGATTATCATTATCAAAATCAGTATTATTTGTATTACCATTAGTAGTAGTAGTAGTAGTAGTAGAAGTATCATTATTATTATTATCATTATTATTATCATCATTGTTATTATCATTCTTATCATAATCATTATTATCATCACCATTATTATCATTAATATCATTATCATCATTCATTTATATATTATCTTACTTTGTCGCTGTCTCCCGTGTTAGCGAGGTAGCGCAAGGAAACAGACGAAAGAATGACCCAACTCACCCACACACACACACACATGTATATACATACACGTCCACACACGCACATATACACACCTATACATTCCAAAGTATATACATACACTGACATACACATATATACACATGTACATAATTCATACTGTCTGCCTTTACTATTTCCCGTCGCCACCCCGCCACACATGAAATGACAACACTCTCCCCCGGCATGCGCGCGAGCTAGCGCTAGGAAAAGACAACGAAGGTCACATTCGTTCACACTCAGTCTCTAGCTGTCATGTATAATGCACCGAAACCACAGCTCCCTTTCCACATCCAGGCCCCACAAAACTTTCCATGGTTTACCCCCAGACGCTTCACATACCCTGGTTCAATCCATTGACAGCACGTCGACCCCGGTATACCACATTGATCCAATTCACTCTATTCCTTGCACGCCTTTCACCCTTCTGCATGTTCAGGCACTGATCACTCAAAATCTTTTTTATTCCATCTTTCCACCTCCAATTTGGTCTCCCACTTCTCCTCGTTCCCTCCACCTCTGGCACATGCATCCTCTTTGTCAATCTTTCCTCACTCATTCTCTCCATGTGACCAAACCATTTCAAAACACCCTCTTCCGCTCTCTCAACCACACTCTTTTTATTACCAGACATCTCTCTCACCCTTCCATTACTTACTCGATCAAACCATCTCACACCATATATTGTCCTCAAACATCTCATTTCCAACGCATCCGCCTCCTCCGCACAACTCTGTCCATAGCCCACGCCTCGCAACCATATAACATTTTTGAAACCACTATTCCTTCAAACATACCCACCTTTGATTTCCAAGATAATGTTCTCGCCTTTCACACATTATTCAACGCTCCCAGAACTTTCGCCTCCTCCCCAACCCTGTGACTCACTTCCGCTTCCAAGGCTCCATCCGCTGCCACATCCATTCCCAGATATCTAAAACACTTTACTTCCTCCAGTTTTTCTCCACTCAAACTTACCTCCCAACTGACTAGTCCCTCAACCCTACTGTACCTAATACCCTTGCTCTTATTCACATTTACTCTCACCTTTCTTCTTTCACACACTTTACCAAACTCAGTCACCAGCCTCTGCAGTTTCTCACCCGAATCACCCACTAGTGTTGTATCATCAGCGAACAACAACTGACTCACTTCCCAAGCTCTTTCATCCACAACAGACTGCATACTTGCCCCTCTCTCCAAAACTCTTGCCTTCACCTCCCTAACCCAATCCATAAACAAATTTAACAACCATGGAGACATCGCGCACATCTGCCGCAAACCTATATTAACTAAGAACCAATCACTTTCCTCTCTTCCTACTCGTACACATACCTTACAGCCTCGATAAAAACATTTCACTGCTTCTAACAACTTGCCTCCCACACCGTATATTATTGATTTCTTCCTCAAAGCATCTCCATCATCTCTGTCATATGCCTTCTCCAGATCCATAAATGCTACATACAAATCCACTTGCTTTTCTAAGTATTTCTCACATACATTCTTTAAAGCAAACACCTGATCCACACATCCTCTACCACTTCTGAAACCACACTGCTCTTCCCTAATCTGATACTCTGTACCTGCTTTCACCCTCCCAATCAATACCCTCCCATATAGTTTCCCAGGAATACTCAACAAACTTATACCTCTGTAATTTGAGCACACACCTTTGTCCCCTTTACCTTTGTACAATGGCACTATGCAAGCATTCCGCCAATCCTCAGGCACCTCACCATGAGTTATACATACATTAAATAACCTCACCAACCAGTCAACAACAGAATCACCCCCTTTTTTAATTCCACTGCAATACCATCCAAACTCGCTGCCTTACCGGCTTGCATCTTCCGCAAAGCTTTTACTACTTCTCCGTTTACAAAATCTTTCTCCCTAGCCCTCTCACTTCGCACACCATCTCGACAAAAACACCCTATATCTGCCACTCTATCATCTAACACATTCAAAAACCCTTCAAAATACTCACTCTATCTTCTCACATCACCACTACTTGATATCAATTTCCCACTAGCTCCCTTCACCGACGTTCTTATTTATTCCCTTGTCTTACACACTTTATTTACCTCCTTCCAAAACATCTTTTCGTTCTCCCTAAAATCTAATGATTTCATTTGCCCTCTTATTCACCTCTTGCACTTTTCTCTTGAACTCCTGCCTCTTTCTTTTATATATCTACCAGTCATTTTCACTATTTCCCTGCTAAACTCGTCCAAATGCCTCTCTCTTCTCTTTCACTGACAATCTTACTTCCTCATCCCACCACTCACTACTCTTTCTAATCGGCCAACCTCCCATGCTTCTCATGCCACAAGCATCTTTTGCGCAAGCCATCACTGCTTCCATAAATACATCCCATTCTTCCCCCACTTCCCTTACGTCCTTTGTTCTCACCATTTTCCATTCTGCACTCAGTCTCTCCGGGTACTTCCTCAAACAAATCTCCCTCCCAAGTTCACTTACTCTCACCACTCTCTTCACCCCAACATTCTCTCTTCTTTTCTGAAAACCTCTACAAATATTCACCTTCGCCTCTAAAAGATAATGATCAGACATTCTTCCAGTTGCACCTCTCAGCACATTAACATCCAAAAGTCTCTCTTTTGCGCGCCTATCAATTAACACGTAATTCAATAACGCTCAATAGCCATCTCTCCTACTTACATAGGTATACTTATGTATATCTCTCTTTTTAAAGCAGGTACTCCCAATCACCAGTCCTTTTCCAGCACATAAATCTACAAGCTCTTCACTATTTCCATTTACAACACTGAACACCCCATGTACACCAATTATTCCCTCAACAGCCACATTACTCACCTTTCCATTCAAACCACCCATCACTATAACCCAGTCTCGTGCATCAAAACTACTAACACACTCACTCAGCTGCTCCCAAAACACTTGCCTCTTATGATCTTTCTTCTCATGCCCAGGTGCATATGCACCAATAATCACCCACCTCTCTCCATCCACTTTCAGTTTTATCAATATCAATCTAGAGTTTACTTTTTTACACTCTATCACATACTCCCACCACTCCTGTTTCAGGAGTAGTGCTACTTCCCTTGCTCTTGTTCTCTCACCAACCCCTGACTTTACTCCCAAGACATTCCCAAACCACTCTTCCCCTTTACCCTTGAGCTTCGTTTCACGAAGAGCCAAAACATCCAGGTTCCTTTCCTCAAACATACTACCTATCTCTCTTTATTCTCATCTTGGTTACATCCACACACATTTAGACACCCCAATCTTAGCCTTCGAGGAGGATGAGCACTCCCCGCGTGACGCCTTCTTCTGTTTCCCCTTTTACAGAGTTAAAATACAAGGAGGGGAGGGTTTCTAGCTTCCACTCCCGTCCCCTTTAGTCGCCTTCTACGGCACGTGAAGAATGCGTGGGAATTATTCTTTCTCCCCTATATAATGATGATGATAACAATAATAATAATAATAATAATAATAATAATAATGATAATAATAATAATAATAATAATAATAATAATAATGATAATAATAATAGTAATAATAATAATAATAATAATGGTAATAATAATAATTTTTTTTTTTCTTTTTTTTTATACTTTGTCGCTGTCTCCCGCGTTTGCGAGGTAGCGCAAGGAAACAGACGAAAGAAATGGCCCAACCCCCCCATACACATGTATATACATACGTCCACACACGCAAATATACATACCTACACAGCTTTCCATGGTTTACCCCAGACGCTTCACATGCCTTGATTCAATCCACTGACAGCACGTCAGCCCCGGTATACCACATCGCTCCAATTCACTCTATTCCTTGCCCTCCTTTCACTCTCCTGCATGTTCAGGCCCCGATCACACAAAATCTTTTTCACTCCATCTTTCCACCTCCAATTTGGTCTCCCTCTTCTCCTTGTTCCCTCCACCTCCGACACATATATCCTCTTGGCCAATCTTTCCTCACTCATCCTCTCCATGTGCCCAAACCATTTCAAAACACCCTCTTCTGCTCTCTCAACCACGCTCTTTTTATTTCCACACATCTCTCTTACCCTTACGTTACTCACTCGATCAAACCACCTCACACCACACATTGTCCTCAAACATCTCATTTCCAGCACATCCATCCTCCTGCGCACAACTCTATCCATAGCCCACGCCTCGCAACCATACAACATTGTTGGAACCACTATTCCTTCAAACATACCCATTTTTGCTTTCCGAGATAATGTTCTCGACTTCCACACATTCTTCAAGGCTCCCAGAATTTTCGCCCCCTCCCCCACCCTATGATCCACTTCCGCTTCCATGGTTCCATCCGCTGCCAGATCCACTCCCATATACCTAAAACACTTCACTTCCTCCAGTTTTTCTCCATTCAAACTTACCTCCCAATTGACTTGACCCTCAACCCTACTGTACCTAATAACCTTGCTCTTATTCACATTTACTCTTAACTTTCTTCTTCCACACACTTTACCAAACTCAGTCACCAGCTTCTGCAGTTTCACACATGAATCAGCCACCAGCGCTGTGTCATCAGCGAACAACAACTGACTCACTTCCCAAGCTCTCTCATCCCCAACAGACTTCATACTTGCCCCTCTTTCCAAAACTCTTGCATTTACCTCCCTAACAACCCCATCCATAAACAAATTAAACAACCATGGAGACATCACACACCCCTGCCGCAAACCTACATTCACTGAGAACCAATCACTTTCC
>NC_092254.1:17345000-17437500 GCF_036320965.1 Panulirus ornatus
TGTTGTAGTCATTATCATCAATATTAGTATCATTAGCATTATCATTATCATAAAAGATGCCATACTTTAGAATTAGAAATTCTAATGATCTTTTCATGGCTCGTGACCAGCCTGGGATGATAAAGTCCATGAAAATGACATAGACGTAGCTTGGAATTACTGAGACGTAGCTTGGAATTACTGTGACGTAGCTTAGAAAAGATTTACTGAGACGTAGCTTGGAAAAGATTCAGTGAAAAACTGAAAGTAGCAGAGTGTAACATATGCCAGTGCCTGATAGACGGTCCTTATAGACAACGAGTCAAGGTGGTGAAGGATGAGATAAAGAAGTGTCTCTTGTCTCAGAAAACATCTCAGAAATTGACAGATCTCAACAAGAAACATAATAAAGTAAATTACGTGATTTTTAGTAGAAACATTGAGAACTATACGTCACAATCAACATCAAATGAAGCGTATGTTGTTGATGATAAGAAAAGAAACTCTGAGTTTGATATTTACGTTAGGAAGAAGAGAGTCACTACCCACTCAATAGGTCCTTTATTGAGGGAAAACAGTGGCTTTGTTTAAGACAAAGAAGCCATTGCTGAAATCCCAAACGAGGCCTAGATCACGTCAGGTGTGGACCACAGTACTGCTTCAAATACTCGGAGTAACAAACTCTGCTTCACGTTAACAATCCTCATGAAAACAGTAGCTCATCTGAGGTAGAACGTTTGCCCACTAGTTTGTATCCATCACAACATGTGAAGTTTGACACATCAAGCTTCACGCAGCTTTTTAGATCAAAATTATCAAAGCCTTTGATATTTTTTCAATACTTGCATTAGATCACCTCTTAACGTTCTCTTCTGTAAGCTAAATAGATTCAAGTCGTTTGGTCGGTAAGGGTGGTGAGGCAAGTGTTCAAACTACACAGGTTTAAGTTTGTTAAGAATGCCTGGTAAATTACAGAGGTATAAGTTTGTTGAGCATTCCTGGGAAATTATATGGGAGGGTATTGACTGCGAGAGTGAAGGCATGTACAGAGCATCAGATTGGGGAAGAGCAGTGTGGTTTCAGAAGTGGTAGAGGATGTGTGGATCAGGTGTTTGCTTTGAAGAATGTATGTAAGAAATACTTAGAAAAGCAAATGGATTTGTATGTAGCATTTATGGATCTGGAGAAGGCGTATGATTGGGTTGATAGAGATGCTCTGTGGAAGGCTTTAAGAGTATATGGTGTGGGAGGTAAGTTGCTAGAAGCAGTGAAAAGTTTTTACTAAGGATGTAAGGCATGTGTACGAGTAGGAAGAGAGGAGAGTAAATGGTCCCAAGTGAAGGTTTATCTGCCGCAAGGGAATGTGATGTCACAATGGCTGTTTAGAGTAGAATTTAAAGTCACACGTGTGTGAGGTAAACTTTGGTGTACATAGATAGCTACCCCGCGATTCTCGTCTCTTCTGTACGAGTGATAACTCTCTACAACGGAACAGTCTTCAACTGTGCCGTCTACATGGGTCTCTTGTAAACAGATCACGGCTGACCTATACAGTGCAAGCAACAGTTGCAGTTGTGCTTGCTTATGCTTAAAGCCTCTACAATTCCACTGAAGGATATTGAACGTGTTGGTTTAAGAGTTATTTAACCGACCAGCTTTCTAACCCGTTTATGTCAGGACTTGGGCGAGTCCCCAGGGAACATGACGGTCTCTGGAAGTGGATTGTCTGGCAGCCATCAAGTCTATGTCCTCCAACGAAGAGGACCTGTGAACCACAGGCCTCCTTGGTGGAGGCACCAGAACAATGACGTGCCACGTAGTTTGTTCAAGTTGTGTCAGGTTTGAAGATACATTAGTTTTGTTCTTTTCTTTAGGACGGACAACAGAGGATGTGGTATTGGCATAACATTTCTTATGGACTGCGGTTGTAGGTGTAGGTGTAGGGTTAGATGGAGCAGGAACTGAGGGTCACAAGGAGTCTGTCTGCCTCCACATTGCTCACATAACCGGCTTACATTTCAGAGCCGACGCGTAGGAGTCATTAGGTTTAGGAGTCTCACGACACCCTCCTCCTGGCCTCTCCTCCTTCACCCTCCTCCTGGCCTCTCCTCCTTCACCCTCCTCCTGGCCTCGCCTCCTTCACCCTCCTCCTGGCCTCGCCTCCTTCACCCTCCTCCTGGCCTCGCCTCCTTCATCCTCCTCCTGGCCTCGCCTCCTTCACCCTCCTTCTGGCCTCGCCTCCTTCACTCTCCTCCTGGCCTCGCCTCCTTCACCCTCGTCCTGGCCTCTCCTCCATCATCCTCTTCCTGGCCTCGCCTCCTTCACCCTCTTCCTGGCCTCGCCTCCTTCATCCTCTTCCTGACATCGCCCCTTCACCTTCTTCCTGGCCTCGCCTCCTTCACCCTCCTCCTGGCCTCGCCTCCTTAACCCTCCTCCTGGCCTCTCCTCCTTCATCCTCTTCCTGGCCTCACCTCCTTCACCCTCCTCCTGGCCTCGCCTCCTTCACCCTCCTCCTGGCCTCACCTCCTTCACCCTCCTCCTGGCCTCTCCTCCTTCACCCTCCTCCTGGCCTCGCCTCCTTCACCCTCCTCCTGGCCTCTCCTCCTGCATCCTCTTCCTGGCCTCGCCTCCTTCACCCTCCTCCTGGCCTCGCCTCCTTCACCCTCCTCCTGGCCTCGCCATATGTAATGTTATTGTGTCTTGGCCGGACACACTTCCTTCTCAAAGTGGAACCTGGGACAGGTCCGGTCCCAGCTGGGATGGTTGTCATCACAGTTGACACACATCATGTTATTACCCGTACAATGGTCAGCGGCATGGCTCTCCGCAGCACACTTCCCTCCCGCATTTATCAGAAAGACAGCAACACTTTAAGGCGCCGCCAAATTTCTGGCATTTAAAGCAACACGAAGATTTGTAATGTCGGCAGGGAGGAACATGACATGGCATCTGACCAATACTGTGTGGTAGGCGAGATTTTCCCAAGGTCAGGTTAATTAGGGGAGATGTATACCACTGATAAATTTAGTGATGAACCTAACAGCGACAATGTCCTCGCTTGGTAGTTCCTTCACAATGTCGTCCACTGACACATCCATGACATCATGCAGTAGACAACTCCCCTGCATGAGGAGAGACATCAATCTCTGTGAGGGATAATATGTTTCATGCTACTATCATTCCGGCGGCGCTGCATGGGATGGTTAGTGCTGGAGGAAGGAGGAGAACGGATGTTTTTGGAGCTGAGATGCCTGAGGACAGTACATCGTGTGAGAAAGTTTGATTGTGTTAAGAATAAAAGTGTAAAACCGAAGCTTGGCAGTGACTGCACAACGAGATGAACTTGGATACTTACTGAGAGGATATAAGCGTCAGCAGAAGTAGATGGAATAAGGGAGAGGAGAAGAGCAAGACACAGATGGATGGACAGCAATGAGGAAGGCTTTAAGTTGTCGTCGAGCCGGGTCATGCCAGTGGCTGAGACTCGTGCATGGGATAAAGGAAATTGGAGCGACGTAGTATAAAAGGACTGACGCACTGTTAATGGTCTGAACTAGAGCATATGAAGCGATCACGGGAAACCGTGGAGAGGTCAGTGGGACTTACGTTTTGGTACATGAGACCAAGAGAGAGTGGGTATGTGAAAATATGGCTGTTCCTGGTCATTTGCTTCCGCTATCTCGCTAACTTAAAACTAATAAGGACAAGATACGTGGGTGGTTGGTGGTCTTATCCCTAATGATCATTAAATACGTGGGTGGTTTGTGGTCTTATCCCTAATGATCATTAAATACGTGGGTGGTTGGTGGTCTTATCCCTAATGATCATTAAATACGTGGGTGGTTGGTGGTCTTATCCCTAATGATCATTAAATACGTGGGTGGTTGGTGGTCTTATCCCTAATGATCATTAAATACGTGGGTGGTTGGTGGTCTTATCCCTAATGATCATTAAATACGTGGGTGGTTGGTGGTCTTATCCCTAATGATCATTATCATTTTTGTGTTTATATGACAACTGTTCCTTCCAGACAGGAGTATCGCAGGTCGAGCCTGGCTGTAAGGATGATGAGGAGGTGGACAAGAGTGTGTGCGACTACAAACGTAAGAAACTGGTGTACGCCAAGTGTGATCGTCTTCTGCATGTAAGTGTTACTTCGTCACTTTGCTTGATGTAACATCATCTTTACTGACCTTACATTACCATGTTCATATCTCGCTGAATCAATGTTGAAATAATCTGATACATTATCATTTATTCTCGATTACTAATCCACCTGTTATCGGCGAACATGGAAGAATATGGAGAAACAGAATTGTACCTCAGACTACCGCACAGAGGAGTGTGTAGAGAACGTGTGTGCTTGTGATTCCGGTCAGGAAGACACTTGCCTCCTGCTCGAGCAACACCGCCTCGAGATTGACTGCATCGCTAGTGGCGTCGACCTATTTAAGGGTATGATGTGTCCAGGTTTAGGTAGCATATTTGATATGATTTATTTCCTTGTACTTTGATGTGATGGTAATTGTGGCTAGGTAACGTCTAATGTGCATCATGTACACTACCATGATGGGTACATTTGTCATCTGACATACTTGCAATATTGAAACAGTCTAGAGTAAGAAATTAAAGGGTAAAAGATATGTGTGGTAATAAACAGTGTGGTTGAGAGAGCAGAAGAGGGTGTTTTGAAATGGTTTGGTCACATGAAGAGAATGAGTGAGGAAAGATTGACAAAGAGGATATATATGTGTCAGAGGTGGAGGGAACGAGGAGAAGTGGGAGACCAAATTGGAGGTGGAAAGATGGAGTGAAAAAGATTTCGAGTGATCGGGGCCTGAACATGCAGGAGGGTGAAAGGCGTGCAAGGAATAGAGTGAATTAGAATGATGTGGTATAACGGGGTCGACGTGCTGTCAATGGATTGAACCAGGGCATGTGAAGCGTCTGGGGTAAACCATGGAAAGTTCTGTGGGGCCTGGATGTGGAAAGGGAGCTGTGGTTTCGGTGCATTACACATGACAGCTAGAGACTGAGTGTGAAACAGGGAGTAGCGATGCTGTTTCCTGTAGGGCGGGGAGGCGCCGGGGATTCATGAAGGCAAGCAAGAATAAATGTGTACATGTGTACATATGTATTTATCTGTGTATGTATAAGGATATCTATGTATATGTGTACATTGTGATATGTATTTTTATAGGTATGTATATGTACGTTATGTACATTTACGTATATTAATCTGTATATGAGTGCAGAGGTCGTTCTTCTTGTGTTTCCTAGCGCTACCTCCCTGATGTGGGAAACGTTGATCAAGTATTATGAAAGTATCATCAAGTTTTTTTCTCCCCTATCCTTAGGGATAGGGGAGAAAGTATGCTTCCCACACATTCTCCGCGTGTCGTAGAAGGCGACTAAAGGGGACGAGAGCGGGAGGCTAGAAACCCTCCCCTCCTTGTATTTTAACTTTCTAAAAGGGGAAACAGAAGAAGGAGTCACGCGGGGAGTGCTCATCCTCCTCAAAGGCTCAGATTGGGGTGTCTGAATGTGTGTGGATGTAACCAAGATGAGAAAAAGGAGAGATAGGTAGTATGTGTGAGGAAAGGAACAAGGATGTTTTGGCTCTGAGTGCAACGAAGCTCAAGGGTAAAGGGGAAGAGTGGTTTGGGAATGTCTTGGGAGTAAAGTCAGGGGTTAGTGAGAGGACCAGAGCAGAGGAAGGAGTAGCACCTCTCGTGAAGCAGGAGTTGTGGGAGTACGTGATAGAGTGTAAGAAAATAAATTCTAGATTGATATGGGTAAAACTGAAAGTTGATGGAGAGAGATGGGTGATTATTGGTGCATATGCACCTGGGTATGAAAAGAAAGATCATGAGAGGCAAGTGTTTTGGGAGCAGCTGAGTGAGTGTCTTGGTAGTTTTGATGCACGAGACCAGTTTATAGTGATGGACGATTTGAATGCAAAGGTGAGTAATGTGGCAGTTGAGGGAATAATTGGTGTACATGGTTGTTCAGTGTTGTAATTGGAAATGGTGAAGAGCTTGTAGATTTGTGCGCTGAGAAGGGACTGGTGATTGGGAGTACCTGGTTTAAAAAGAAAGATATACATAAGTATATGTATGTAAGTAAGAGAGGTGGCCAGAGAGCGTTATTGGATTACGTGTTAATTGATAGGCGCGGGAAAGAGAGACTTTTGGATGTTAATGTGCTGAGAGGTGCAACTGGAGGGATGTCTGATCATTATCTTTTGGAGGCGAAGGTGAATATCTGTAAAGGTTTTCGGAAAAGAATAGAGAATGTTGGGGTGAAGAGAGTGGTGAGAGTAAGTGAGCTTGGTAAGGGGACTTGTGTGAGGAAGTACAAGG
Source organism: Panulirus ornatus (assembly GCF_036320965.1). NCBI lineage: Eukaryota > Metazoa > Arthropoda > Malacostraca > Decapoda > Palinuridae > Panulirus > Panulirus ornatus. The sequence goes on from NC_092254.1 coordinate 17,351,342, forward strand.
AGAGATTGAGTGCAGAATGGAAAAAGGTGACAGCAAATGACGTAAGCGGAGTGGGTTAGGAATAGGATGTATTTAGGGAAATAGTGATGGCTTGCACAAAAGATGCTTGTGGCATGAGAAAAGTGGGAGGTGGGCAGATTAGAAAGGGCAGTGAGTTGTGGGATGTAGAAGTAAGATTGTCAGTGAAAGAGAAGAGAGGGGCGTTTAAACGATTTCTGCAGGGAAGTAATGCGAATGACTGGTAGATGTATAAAAGAAAGAGGCAGGAGATCAAGAGAAAGGTGCAAAAGGTGAAAAAGTCGACAAATGAGAGTTGGGGTGAGAGAGTATCATTAAATTTTAGGGAGAATAAAAACATGTTTTGGAAGGAGGTAAATAAAGTGAGTAAGACAAGATTGCAAATGGAAACATCGGATCGGTGAAGAGGGCAAATGGGGAGGTAATAACAAGTAGTGGTGAAGAGAGAAGGAGATGGAGTGACCATTTTGAAGGTTTGTTGAATTATTTGATGATAGAGTGGCAGATATAGGGTGTTTTGGTCGAGGTGGTGTGCGAAGTGAGAGGGTCAGGAAGACAAGCCTAGTATACAGAGAAGAGGTAGTGAACGCTTTGCGGAAGATGAAAGCCGGCAAGGTGGCAGGTATGGAAGGATATTCGAATGGAATTTATTAAAAAACGGGGTAAATGTGTTGGTGACTGGTTGGTAAGGATATTCAATGTATGTATGGTTCATTGTGAAGTGCTTGATGATTGGCGGAATGCATGCATAGTGTCATTGTACAAAGGCAAAAGGGATAAGGGTGAGTGTTCAAATTACAGAGGTATAAGTTTGTTGAGGATTCCTGGTAGATCATATGAGAGAGTATTGATTGAGAGGGTCAAGGCATGTACACAGCATCAGATTGGGGAAGAGCAGTGTGGTTTCAGAAGTGGTAGAGGATGTGTGGATCAAGTGTTTGCTTTGAAGAATGTATGTAAGAAATACTTAGAAAAACAGATGGATTTGTATATAGCACTTATGGATCTGGAAGAGGCATATGATAAAGTTGATAGAGATGCTTTGTGGAAGGTATCAAGAATAAATGGTGTGGGAGGTAAGTTGCTAGAATCAGTGAAAAGTTTTTATCGAGGATGTAAGGCATGTGTACGAGTAGGAAAAGAGGACAGTGATTGGTTCTCAGTGTATGTCGGTTTGTGGCAGGGGTGCGTGATGTCTCCTAGTTCTTTAATATATTCATGGATGGAGTGCTTAGAGAGGTGAATGCAAGAGTTTAGGAGAGAGGGGAAAGTATGCAGTCTATTGTGGATGAGAGGGGCAAGTATGCAGTCTGCTGTGGATGAAAGAGCTTGGGAAATGAGTCAGTTGTTCGCTGATGATATAGTGCTGGTGGCTGATTCGGGTGAGAAACTGCAGAAGTTGGTGACTGCGTTGGGTAAAGTGTGTGAAAGAAGAAAGCTGAGAGTAAATGTGAATAAGAGCAAGGTTATTAGATTCAGTAGGGTTGAGGGACAAGTTAATTGGGATGTAAGTTTGAGTGGAGGAAAACTGGACGAAGTGAAGCGAATACAACCATGAGTCAGAGGGTGGGGGAGGGGGTGAAGGTGCTGGAAGCGTAGAAGAATGTGGGGAAGGCGAGAACGTTATCTCGCAGAGCAAAAATAGGTGTTTGAAGGAATAGTGTTTCCAACAATGTTATATGGTTGCGAGGCGTGGGCTATAGATAGGGTTGTGCGGATGAGGGTGTATATGTTGGAAATAGAATATATGGTGTGAGGTGGTTTGATCCCGTAAGCAATGAAAGGGTAAAAGAGACGTGTGGAAATAAAGAGACTGTGGTTGAGAGAGCAGAAGAGGGTGTGTTGAAATGGTTTAGTCACATGGAGAGAATGCATGTGGAGAGATTGACAAAGAGGATATTTGTGTCAGAGGTGGAGGGAACGAGAAGTGGGAGACCAAATTGGAGGTAGATGTAGAAGATTTTGAGCGATCGGGGCCAGAACATACAGGAGGGTGAAAGGCGTGCAAGGAATATAGTGAATTGGAACGATGTGGTATTCCGAGGTCGACGTGCTGTCAATGGAGTGAAACAGGGTATGTGGAGCGTCTAGGGAAAACCATGGAAAGTTGTGTGAGGCTATGATTCACTTCCACTTCCATGGTTTTATCCTCTACCAAATCCACTCCCAGATATCTAAAGGACTTCACTTCGTCCAGGTTTTCTCCATTCAAACTTACCTCCCAATTGACTTGTCTCTAAACCCTACTGTACCTAATAATCTTGCTCTTATTCACATTTACTCTCAGCTTTCTTCTTTCACACACTTTACCAAAATGAGTCACCAGCTTCTACAGTTTCTCACACGAATCAGCCACCAGCGCTGTATCATCAGCAAACAACAGCTGACTCACTTCCCAAGCTCTCTCATCCACAACAGACTGCATACTTGCCCCTCTTTCCAAAACTCTTGCATTCACCTCCTTATCAACCCCATCCATAAACAAATTAAACAACCATGGAGACATCACACACCCCTGCCGCAAACCTACATTCACTGAGAACCAATCACTTTCCTCTCTTCCTACACGTACACATACCTTACATCCTCAATATAAACTTTTCACTGCTTCTAACAACTTACCTCCCACACCATATATTCTTAATACCTTTCACAGAGCCTCTCTATCAACTCTATCATATGCCTTCTCCAGATCCATAAATGCTACAACAAATCCATTTGCTTTTCTAAGTATTTCTCACATACATTCTTCAAAGCAAACACCTGATCCACACATCCTCTACCACTTCTGAAACCACACTGCTCTTCCCCAGTCTGATGCTCCGTACATGCCTTCACCCTCTCAATCAATACCCTATTATATAATTTCCCAGGAAAACTAAACAAACTTATACCTCTGTAATTTGAGCGCTCACTTCTATCCCCTTTGCCTTTGTACAATGGCACTATGCAAGCATTCCGCCAATCCTCAGGCACCTCACCATTAGTCATACATGCATTAAATAACCTTACCAACCAGTCAACAATACAGTCACCCCCTTTTAAAAGAAATTCCACTGCAACACCATCCAAATCCACTGCCTTGCCGGCTTTCATCTTCCGCAAAGCTTTTACTAACTCTTCCCTGTTTACCAAATCATTTTCCCTAACTCTCTCACTTTGTACGCCACCTCGACCAAAACACCCTTATCTGCCACTCTATCACCAAACATATTCGAAAAACCTTCAAAATACTCACTCAATCTCCTTCTCACATCAACACTACTTGTTATCACCTCCCCATTAGCCCCCGTTTACTGATAACAAGTATATATATATATATATATATATATATATATATATATATATATATATATATATATATATATATATATATATATATATATACAAGTATATATATATATATACTTGTTATCAAGTATATATATAAGGTGAAGATTTATATGGGCTTTCAGAAGAGTGAATGTTGGGGTAAAGAGGGTGGTGAGAGTAAGTGAGCTTGGGATGGAGACTTGTGTGAGGAAGTACCAGGAGAGACTGAGTACAGAATGCAAAAAGGTGGGAACAATGGAAGTAAGGGGAGTGGGGGAGGAATGGGATGTATTTAGGGATTCAGTGATGGATTGCACAAAAGATGCTTGTGGCATGAGAAGAGTGGCAGGTGGGTTGATTAGAAAGGGTAGTGAGTGGTGGGATGAAGAAGTAAGATTATTAGTGAAAGAGAAGAGAGAGGCATTTGGACGATTTTTGCAGGGAAAAAATGCTATTGAGTGGGAGATGTATAAAAGAAAGAGACAGGAGGTCAAGAGAAAGGTGCAAGAGGTGAAATAGAGGGCAAATGAGAGTTGGGGTGAGAGAGTATCATTATATTTTAGGGAGAATAAAAAGATTTTCTGGAAGGAGGTAAATAAAGTGCGTAAGACAAGGGAGCAAATGGGAACTTCAGTGAAGGGCGCAAATGGGGAGGTGATAACAAGTAGTGGTGATGTGAGAAGGAGATGGAGTGAGTATTTTGAAGGTTTGTTGAATGTGTTTGATGATAGAGTGGCAGATATAGGGTGTTTTGGTCGAGGTGGTGTGCAAAGTGAGAGGGTTAGGGAAAATGATTTGGTAAACAGAGAAGAGGTAGTAAAAGCTTTGCGGAAGATGAAAGCCGACAAGGCAGCAGGTTTGGATGGTATTGCAGTGGAATTTATTAAAAAAAGGGGGTGACTGTATTATTGACTGGTTAGTAAGGTTATTTAATGTATGTATGACTCATGGTGAGGTGCCTGAGGATTGGCGGAATGCGTGCATAGTACCATTGTACAAAGGCAAAGGGGATAAGAGTGAGTGCTCAAATCACAGAGGTATAAGTTTGTTGAGTATTCCTGGGAAATTATATCGGAGGGTATTGATTGAGAGGGTGAACACATGTACAGAGCATCAGATTGGGGAAGACCAGTGTGGTTTCAGAAGTGATAGAGGATGTGTGGATCAGGTGTTTGCTTTGAAGAATGTATGTGAGAAATACTTAGAAAAGCAAATGGATTTGTATGTAGCATCTATGGATCTGGAGAAGGCATATGACAGAGTTGATAGAGATGCTCTGTGGAAGGTATTAAGAATATATGGTGTGGGAGGCAAGTTGTTAGAAGCAGTGAAAAGTTTTTATTGAGGATGTAAGGCATGTGTACGTGTAGGAAGAGAGGAAAGTGATTGGTTCTCAGTGAATGTAGGTTTGCGGCAGGGGTGTGTGATGTCTCCATGGTTGTTTAATTTGTTTATGGATGGGGTTGTTAGGGAGGTAAATGCAAGAGTTTTGGAAACAGGGGCAAGTATGAAGTCTGTTGTGGATGAGATAGCTTGGGAAGTGAGTCAGTTGTTGTTCGCTGATGATACAGCGCTGGTGGCTGATTCATGTGAGAAACTGCAGAAGCTGGTGACTGAGTTTGGTAAAGTGTGTGAAAGAAGAAAGTTAAGAGTAAATGTGAATAAGAGCAAGGTTATTAGGTACAGTAGGGTTGAGGGTCAAGTCAATTGGGAGGTAAGTTTGAATGGAGCAAAACTGGAGGAAGTAAAGCGTTTTAGATATCTGGGAGTGGATCTGGCAGCGGATGGAACCATGGAAGCGGAAGTGAATCATAGGGTGGGGGAGGGGGCGAAAATTCTAGGAGCCTTGAAGAATGTGTGGAACTCGAGAACATTATCTCGGAAAGCAAAAATGGGTATGTTTGAAGGAATAGTGGTTCCAACAATGTTGTATGGTTGCGAGGCGTGGGCTATGGATAGAGTTGTGCGCAGGAGGATGGATGTGCTGGAAATGAGATGTTTGAGGACAATGTGTGGTGTGAGGTGGTTTGATCGAGTAAGTAACGTAAGGGTAAGAGAGATGTGTGGAAATAAAAAGAGCGTGGTTGAGAGAGCAGAAGAGGGTGTTTTGAAATGGTTTGGGCACATGGAGAGAATGAGTGAGGAAAGATTGACCAAGAGGATATATGTGTCGGAGGTGGAGGGAACGAGGAGAAGTGGGAGACCAAATTGGAGGTGGAAAGATGGAGTGAAAAAGATTTTGTGTGATCGGGGCCTGAACATGCAGGAGGGTGAAAGGAGGGCAAGGAATAGAGTGAATTGGATCGATGTGGTATACCGGGGTTGACGTGCTGTCAGTGGAATGAATTAGGGCATGTGAAGCGTCTGGGGTAAACCATGGAAAGCTGTGTAGGATGTATATTTGCGTGTGTGGACGTATGTATATACATGTGTATGGGGGTGGGTTGGGTCATTTCTTTCGTCTGTTTCCTTGCGCTACCTCGCAAACGCGGGAGACAGCGACAAAGAAAAAAAAAAAAAAAAAAATATATATATATATATATATATATATATATATATATATATATATATATATATATATATATATATATATATATATATACCTCCCAATTGACTTGACCCTAAATGGAAAATACTGGAGGAAGTGAAGTGTTTTAGATATCTGGGAGTGGATTTGGCAGCGGATGGAACCATAGAAGCAGAAGTGAGTCACGTGGTGGGGAGGGGACGAAAGTTCTGGGAGCGTTGAAAAATGTGTGGAAGGCGAGAACAGTATCTCGGAAAGCAAAAATGGATATGTTTAAAGGACTAGTGGTTCCAACAATGTTATATGGTTGCGAGGCCTGGGCTATAGATAGAATTGGCGGAGGAGGGTGGATGTGCTGGAAATGAGATTTTTGAGGAGATTATTATGCTCAAAAATTTCTTATGCCAATGGGTAACCCTCTTTCACCTGTACTAAGTAATCTTTATATGGACTTTTTTGAAACAAAATTACTAAAAGATATCTTACCTTCAAAAGCAATTTGGTTTAGGTGTGTAGATGTTATTCTTTGTGTTTGGCCAACAAATGAAAATTAACAGATATTTTTCCCCTTAACAATTTCGTACCTTCCATCAAATTTGCAGTAGAAAATGAAAATAATGGTAAGTTACCGTCTTTAGATTGCATGATCCATAGACAAGGAAACAAGTTTAAGTTTAGCATATGCAGAAAACCCACCAATGTATGCTCATATATCCATTATTACTCATCTCAACATGAAAGAGTTAAATTATCATCATTTCAGTCTATGTGCCTTAGGGCATTACGTATTTTCAGTCCAGATGATTTTGAGAAAATATATTCTATTGGATCTAAGCTAAAGTACCCTAGATCTTTTATTGATAAATCCCTTAAGTTAGCAAAGAAATCATTTTATAGAGTTGAGCCCAAACCTCCCATTGACACCAAGAATTTTTTAGTTCTCCCTTTTGATAATAATTATACTTTACTTCCCATGTTGCTTAAATCCTTTACTGTAAATGTTGCCTTCAGCAACAACAATACTATACGGAGTATCTTCAAGAATTCACCAGAAAATTTTCCTGGATGCATCTGTAAAGTGCAATGTGAAAAACTGTGATAAATTTGATGTTGGGGAGACTGGTAAGGATCTTTCTACTATACTTAAGCAACATGAATATAGTATAAGAACAGGAAAAGAATCAAAAGCCTTGTTTAATTAAGCAAAAAACTATGATCATTGTATTGACTGGAGTAATGCCATCACAGTCATTAACTCTAACTCTATTACCACGCGAAATATCATTGAATCTTCTATTATTGAATACACAAAGAAATATAATCTTACTATTAGTTATGGTCTAAACAAATTAGCTAACTTTATAGATGATAGAATTTGCTAAATGATAAGTTTATGAGCGCTCCTTGTCTGTCTTGACCAAATGGCGTCCTAGCTTCGTCTCTTCGATGTATGTCAAAAGACTTACATTTCTCACTTGCATCTCCCCTGATGATGTGATTCCTACACGAAAGTGCACTTAGTAACTTATCGTGTATCATTTTCCCCGTGGACTCATAGGAATATCTTGATCAAGCGCAAAATTCTCATCCTTTCCAATATATATATATATATATATATATATATATATATATATATATATATATATATATATATATATATATATATATATATATATATATATATGATTGGTGTACATGGGTGTTCAGCGTTGTAAATGGAAATGGTGAACAGCTTGTAGATTTGTGCTGAAAAAGGACTGGTGATTGAGAATACCTGGTTTACAAAGAGAGATATACATAAGTATACGTAAGTAGGAGAGATGGCCAGAGAGCGTTATTGGATTACGTGTTAATTGATAGGCGCGCAAAAGAAGGACTTTTGGATGTTAATGTGCTGAGAGGTGCAACTGGAGGGATGTCTGATCATTATCTTGTGGAGGCGAAGGTGAAGATTTGTAGAGGTTTTCAGAAAAAAAGAGAGAATATTGTGGCGAAGAGAATGGTGAGAGTAAGTGAGCTTGGGAAGGACACTTGTGTGAGGAAGTACCAGGAGAGACTTAGTACGGAATGGAAAAAGGTGAGAACAAAGGACGTAAGGGGAGTGGGGGAGGAATGGGATGTATTTAGGGAAGCAGTGATGGCTTGTGCAAAAGATGCTTGTGGCATGAGAAGCGTGAGAGGTGGGCAGATTTGAAAGGGTAGTGAGTGGTGGGATGAAGAAGTAACATTATCAGTGAAAGAGAAGAGAGAGGCATTTGGACGATTTTTGCAGGAAAATGATGCAAATGAGTGGGAGGTATATAAAAGTAAGAGGCAAGAGGTCAAGAGAAAGGTGCAAGAGGCGAAAAAGAGGCAAATGATAGTTGGGGTGAGAGAGTATTATTAAATTTCAGGGAGAATAAAAAGATGTTTTGGAAGGAGGTAAATAAAGTGGGTAAGACAAGGGAACAAATGGGAACTTCAGTGAAGGGGGCTAATGGGGAGGTGATAACAAGTAGTGGTGATGTGAGAAGTTGATGGAGTGAGTATTTTGAAGGTTTGTTGAATGTGTTTGATGATAGAGTGGCAGATATAGGGTGTTTTGGTCGAGGTGGTATGCAAAGTGAGAGGGTATGGGAGAATGATTTGATAAATAGAGAAAAGGTAGTAAAAGCTTTGAGGAAGATGAAAGTCGGCAAGGCAGCGGGTTTGGATGATATTGCAGTAGAATTTATCAAAAAAAAAGGAGGTGATTGTATTGTTGAGTGGTTAGCAAGGTTATTTAATGCATGTATGACTCATGGTGAGGTGCCTGAGGACTGGCGGAATGCTTTCATAGTGCCATTGTACAAAGGCAAAGGGGACAAAGGTGAGTGCTCAAATTACAGGGGTATAAGTTTGTTGAGTATTCCTGGGAAATCATATGGGAGGGTATTGATTGAGAGGGTGAAGGCATGTACACAGCATCAGATTGGGGAAGAGCAGTGTGGTTTCAGAAGTGGTAGAGGATGTGTGGATCAGGTGTTTGCTTTGCAAAATGTATGTGAGAAATACTTAGAAAAGCAAATAGATTTGTATGTAGCATTTATGGATCTGGAGAAGGCATATGATAGAGTTCATAGAGATGCTTTGTGAAAGGTATTAAGAATATATGGTGTGGGAGGTAAGTTGTTAGAAGCAGTGAAAAGTTTCTATCGAGGATGTACGTGTAGGAAGAGAGGAAAGTGATTGGTTCTCAGTGTATGTTGGTTTGCGGCAGTGATGCGTGATGTCTCCATGGTTATTTAATTTGTTTATGGATGGGTAGTTAGGGAGGTGAATGCAAGAGTTTTGAAAAGAGGGGGTAGTATGTAGTCTATTGTGGATGAGAGAGCTTGGGAAGTGAGTCAGTTGTTGTTCGCTGATGATACAACGCAGGTGGCTGATTCGGGTGAGAAACTGCAGAAGCTGGTGACTGAGTTTGGTAAAGTGTGTGAAAGAAGAAAGCTGAGAATAAATGTGAATAAGAGCAAGGTTATTAGGTATAGTAGGATTGAGGGACAAGTCAATCGCGAGGTAAGTTCTAAGAGAGAAAACCTAGAGAGAGTGAAGTGTTTTACATATCTGGGAGTGGATTTGGCAGCGGATGGAACCATGCAAGCGGAAGTGGATCATAGGGTGGAGGAGGGGGCGAAAGTTCTGGGAACGTTGAAAATTGTGTGTAAGTGGAGAAAGTTAACTTGGAAAGCAAAAATGGGCATGTTTGAAGGAATAGTGGTCCCAACATTCTTCAAGGCTCCTAGAATTTTCGCCCCCTCCCCCACCTTGTGACTCACTTCCGCTTCCATGGTTCCATCCGCTGCCAAATCCACTCCCAGCTATCTAAAACACTCCAATTCCTCCAGTTTTTTCTCCATTCAAACTTACCTCCCAATTGACTTGACCCTCAACCCTACTGTACCTAATAACCTTGCTCTTATTCACATTTACTCTTAACTTTCTTCTTTCACACACTTTACCAAACTCAGTCACCAGCTTCTGCAGTTTCTCACCCGAATCAGCCACCTGCGTTGTATCATCAGCGAACAACAACTGACTCACTTCCCAAGCTCTCTCATCCACAACAGACTGAATACTTGCCCCTCTTTCCAAAACTCTTGCATTCACCTCCCTAACAACCCCATCCGTAAACAAATTAAACAACCATGGAGACATCACACACCCCCGCCGCAAACCTACATTCACTGAGAACCAATCACTTTCCTCTCTTCCTACAAGTGCACATGCCTTACATACTCGATAAAAACTTTTCACTGCTTCTAACAACTTGCCTCCCACACCATATATTCTCAATACCTTTCACAGAGCATCTCTATCAACTCTATGACATGCCTTCTCCAGATCCATAAATGCTACAACAAATCCATTTGCATTTCTAAGTATTTCTCACATACATTCTTCAAAACAAACACCTGATCCACACATCCTCTACCACTTCTGAAACCAAACTGCTCTTCCCCAATCTGATGCTCCGTACATGCCTTCACCCTCTCAATCAATACCCTCCTATATAATTTCCCAGGAAGACTAAAAACAAACTTATACCTCTGTAATTTGAGCACTCACCTTTGTCCCCTTTGCCTTTGTACAATGGCACTATGCAAGCATTCCGCCAATCCTCCGGCACCTCACCATGAATCACACATACATTAAATAACCTTACCAACCAGTCAACAATACAGTCACCCCCTTTTTTAATAAATTCCACTGCCTGAGGATTGGCGGAATGCTTGCCTAGTGCCATTGTACAAAGGCAAAGGGGATAAGAATGAGTGCTCAAATTACAGAGGTATAAGTTTGTTGAGTATTCCTGGGAAATTATATGGGAGGGTATTGATTGAGAGGGTGAACACATCTACAGAGCATCAGATTGGGGCAGAGCAGTGTGGTTCCAGAAGTGGTAGAGGATGTGTGGATCAGGTGTTTGCTTTGAGGAATGTATGTGAGAAATACTTAGAAAAGCAAATGGATTTGTACGTAGCATTTATGGATCTGGAGAAGGCACATGATAGAGTTAATAGAGATGCTCTGTGGAAGGTATTAAGAATATATGGTGTGGGAGGCAAGTTGTTAGAAGCAGTGAAAAGTTTTTATTGAGGCTGTAAGGTATGTGTACGTGTAGGAAGAGAGGAAAGTGATTGGTTCTCAGTGAATGTAGGTTTGCGGCAGGGGTGTGTGGTGTCTCCATGGTTGTTTAATTTGTTTATGGATGGGGTTGTTAGGGAGGTGAATGCAAGAGTTTTGGAAACAGGGGCAAGTATGCAGTCTGTTGTGGATGAGAGAGCTTGGGAAGTGAGTCAGTTATTGTTCGCTGATGATACAGCGCTGGTGGCTGATTCATGTGAGAAACTGCAGAAGCTGGTGACTGAGTTTGGTAAAGTGTGTGAAAGAAGAGAGCTGAGAGTAAATGTGAATAAGAGCAAGGTTATTAGGTACAGTAGGGATGAGGGTCAAGTCAATTGGGAGGTAAGTTTGAATGGAGAAAAACTGGAGGAAGTAAAGTGTTTTAGATATCTGGGAGTGGATCTGGCAGCGGATGGAACCATGGAAGCGGAAGTAAATCATAGGGAGCGGGAGGGGGCGAAAATTCTGGGAGCCTTGAAGAATGTTTGGAAGTCGAGTACATTATCTTCGAAAGCTAAAATGGGTATGTTTGAAGGAATAGTGGTTCCAACAATGTTGTATGGTTGCGAGGCGTGGGCTATGGATAGAGTTGTGCGCAGGAGGGTAGATGTGCTGGAATTTGAGGTGTTTGAGGACAATACGTGGTGTGAGGTGGTTTGATCCAGTAAGTAATAGTAGGGTAAGAAAGATGTGTGAAAATAAAAAGAGTTTGGTTGAGAGAGCAGAAGAGGGTGTTTTGAAATGGTTTGGTCACATGGAGAGAATGAGTAAGGAAAGATTGACCAAGAGGACATATGTGTCAGAGGTGGAGGGAACAAGGAGAAGTGGGAGACCAAATTGGAGGTGGAAAGATGGAGTGAAAAAGATTTTGTGTGATCGGGGCCTGAACATGCAGGAGGGTGAAAGGAGGGCAAGGAATAGAGTGAATTGGATCGATGTGGTATACCGGGGTTGACGTGCTGTCAATGGATTGAACCAGGGCATGTGAAGCGTCTGGGTGTAAACCATGGAAAGTTCTGTGGGGCCTGGATGTGGAAAGGGAGCTGTGGTTTCGGTGCATTATTACATGACAGCTAGAGACTGAGTGTGAAAGAATGGGGCCTTTGTTGTCTTTTCCTAGCGCTACCTCGCACACATGAGGGGGGAACGGGCTGTTATTCTATGTGTGGCGAGGTGGCGATGGGAATAAATAAAGGCAGACAGTATGAATTATGTACATGTGTATATATGTATGTGTCTGTGTGTGTATATATATGTGTACATTAAGATGTATAGGTATGTATATTTGCGTGTGTGGATGTCTATGTATATACATGTGTATGTGGGTGGTTTGGGCCATTCTTTCTTCTGTTTCCTTGCGCTACCTCGCTAACGTGGGAGACAGCGATAAAGGAAAATAAAAAAAGATAAAGGAAATAATATATATATGTATATTATCCCTGGGGATAGGGGAGAAAGAATACTTCCCACGTATTCCCTGCGTGTCGTAGAGGGCGACTAAAAGGGGAGGGAGCGGAGGGCTTGAAATCCTCCCCTTTCGTTTTTTTTTAATTTTCCAAAAGAAGGAACAGAGAAGGGGGCCAGTTGAGGATATTCCATCAAAGGCACAGTCCTCTGTTCTTAATGCTACCTCGCTAATGCGGGAAATGGCGAATAGTATGAGAAAAAAAATTATATATATATATATATATATATATATATATATATATATATATATATATATATATCTTTTTTTTTTTTTTTTTATACTTTGTCGCTGTCTCCCGCGTTTGCGAGGTAGCGCAAGGAAACAGACGAAAGAAATGGCCCAACCCCCCCCCCCATACACATGTACATACACACGTCCACACACGCAAATATACATACCTACACAGCTTTCCATGGTTTACCCCAGACGCTTCACATGCCTTGCTTCAATCCACTGACAGCACGTCAACCCCTGTATACCACATGACTCCAATTCACTCTATTTCTTGCCCTCCTTTCACCCTCCTGCATGTTCAGGCCCCGATCACACAAAATCTTTTTCACTCCATCTTTCCACCTCCAATTTGGTCTCCCTCTTCTCCTCGTTCCCTCCACCTCCGACACATATATCCTCTTGGTCAATCTTTCCTCACTCATTCTCTCCATGTGCCCAAACCATTTCAAAACACCCTCTTCTGCTCTCTCAACCACGCTCTTTTTATTTCCACACATCTCTCTTACCCTTACGTTACTTACTCGATCAAACCACCTCACACCACACATTGTCCTCAAACATCTCATTTCCAGCACATCCATCCTCCTGCGCACATCTCTATCCATAGCCCACGCCTCGCAACCATACAGCATTGTTGGAACCACTATTCCCTCAAACATACCCATTTTTGCTTTCCGAGATAATGTTCTCGACTTCCACACATTTTTCAAGGCTCCCAAAATTTTCGCCCCCTCCCCCACCCTATGATCCACTTCCGCTTCCATGGTTCCATCCGCTGACAGATCCACTCCCAGATATCTAAAGCACTTCACTTCCTCCAGTTTTTCTCCATTCAAACTCACCTCCCAATTGACTTGACCCTCACCCCTACTGTACCTAATAACCTTGCTCTTATTCACATTTACTCTCAACTTTCTTCTTCCACACACTTTACCAAACTCAGTCACCAGCTTCTGCAGTTTCTCACATGAATCAGCCACCAGCGCTGTATCATCAGCGAACAACAATTGACTCACTTCCCAAGCTCTCTCATCCCCAACAGACTTCATACTTGCCCCTCTTTCCAGGACTCTTGCATTTACCTCCTTTACAACCCCATCCATAAACAAATTAAACAACCATGGAGACATCACACACCCCTGCCGCAAACCTACATTCACTGAGAACCAATCACTTTCCTCTCTTCCTACACGTACACATGCCTTACATCCTCGATAAAAACTTTTCACTGCTTCTAACAACTTGCCTCCCACACCATATATTCTTAATACCTTCCACAGAGCATCTCTATCAACTCTATCATATGCCTTCTCCAGATCCATAAATGCTACATACAAATCCATTTGCTTTTCTAAGTATTTCTCACATACATTCTTCAAAGCAAACACCTGATCCACACATCCTCTACCACTTCTGAAACCGCACTGCTCTTCCCCAATCTGATGCTCTGTACATGCCTTCACCCTCTCAATCAATACCCTCCCATATAATTTACCAGGAATACTCAACAAACTTATACCTCTGTAATTTGAGCACTCACTCTTATCCCCTTTGCCTTTGTACAATGGCACTATGCATGCATTCCGCCAATCCTCAGGCACCTCACCATGAGTCATACATACATTAAATAACCTTACCAACCAGTCAACAATACAGTCACCCCCTTTCTTAATAAATTCCACTGCAATACCATCCAAACCTGCTGCCTTGCCGGCTTTCATCTTCCGCAAAGCTTTTACTACCTCTTCTCTGTTTACCAAATCATTTTCCCTAACCCTCTCACTTTGCACACCACCTCGACCAAAACACCCTATATCTGCCACTCTGTCATCAGACACATTCAACAAACCTTCAAAATACTCATTCCATCTCCTTCTCACATCACCGCTACTTGTTATCACCTCCCCATTTACGCCCTTCACTGAAGTTCCCATTTGCTCCCTTGTCTTACGCACCCTATTTACCTCCTTCCAGAACATCTTTTTATTCTCCCTAAAATTTACTGATAGTCTCTCACCCCAACTCTCATTTGCCCTTTTTTTCACCTCTTGCACCTTTCTCTTGACCTCCTGTCTCTTTCTTTTATACTTCTCCCACTCAATTGCATTTTTTCCCTGCAAAAATCGTCCAAATGCCTCTATCTTCTCTTTCACTAATACTCTTACTTCTTCATCCCACCACACACTACCCTTTCTAAACAGCCCACCTCCCACTCTTCTCATGCCACAAGCATCTTTTGCGCAATCCATCACTGATTCCCTAAATACATCCCATTCCTCCCCGACTCCCCTTACTTCCATTGTTCTCACCTTTTTCCATTCTGTACACAGTCTCTCCTGGTACTTCCCCACACAGGTCTCCTTCCCAAGCTCACTTACTCTCACCACCTTCTTCACCCCAACATTCACTCCTCTTTTCTGAAAACCCATACAAATCTTCACCTTAGCCTCCACAAGATAATGATCAGACATCCCTCCAGTTGCACCTCTCAGCACATTAACATCCAAAAGTCTCTCTTTCGCACGCCTGTCAATTAACACGTAATCCAATAACGCTCTCTGGCCATCTCTCCTACTTACATAAGTATACTTATGTATATCTCGCTTTTTAAACCAGGTATTCCCAATCATCAGTCCTTTTTCAGCACATAAATCTACATATATATATATATATATTTGCTTTGTCGCTGTCTCCCGCGTTTGCGAGGTAGCGCAAAGAAACAGACGAAAGAAATGGCCCAACCCACCCCCATACACATGTATCAACATACACTTCCACACACGCAAATATACATACCTTCACAGCTTTCCATGGTTTACCCCAGACGCTTCACATGCCCTGATTCAATCCACTGACAGCACGTCAACCCCGGTATACCACATCGATCCAATTCACTCTATTCCTTGCCCTCCTTTCACCCTCCTGCATGTTCAGGCCCCGATCACACAAAATCTTTTTCACTCCTTCTTTCCACCTCCAATTTGGTCTCCCACTTCTCCTCGTTCCCTCCACCTCCGACACATATATCCTCTTGGTCAATCTTTCCTCACTCATTCTCTCCATGTGCCCAAACCATTTCAAAACACCCTCTTCTTCGGCTCTCAACCACGCTCTTTGTATTTCCACACATCTCTCTTACCCTTACGTTACTTACTCGATCAAACCACCTCACACCACACATTGTCCTCAGATATCTCATTTCCAGCACATCCACCCTCCTGCGCACAACTCTATCCATAGCCCACGCCTCGCAACCATACAACATTGTTGGAACCACTATTCCTTCAAACATACCCATTTTTGCTTTCCGAGATAATGTTCTCGACTTCCACACATTCTTCAAGGCTCCCAGGATTTTCGCCCCCTCCCCCACCCTATGATGTACTTCCGCTTCCATGGTTCCATCCGCTGCCAAATCCACTCCCAGATATCTAAAACACTTTACTTCCTCCAGTTTTTCTCCATTCAAACTTACCTCCCAATTGACTTGAACCTCAACCCTACTGTACCTAATAACCTTGCTCTTATTCACATTTACTCTTAACTTTCTTCTTTCACACACTTTACCAAACTCAGTCACCAGCTTCTGCAGTTTCTCACATGAATCAGCCACCAGCGCTGTATCATCAGCGAACAACATCTGACTCACTTCCCAAGCTCTCTCATCCACAACAGACTTCATACTTGCCCCTCTCTCCAAAACTCTTGTATTCACCTCCCTAACTACCCCATCCATAAAGACATTAAATAACCATGGATACATCACGCACTCTTGCCGCAAACCGACATTCACTGGGAACCAATCACGTTCCTCTCTTTCTACTCGTACACATACCCAACATCCTTGGTGAAAATTTTTTACTGATTCTAGCAACTTATCTTCCACACCGTATACCTTCTACAAGTCATCTCTATCCACCCTATCATATGGCCTATCCATAACCATAAATGCAACATAGAAATCCATCTGTTTTTCTAAGTATTTCTCACATAAATTCTCCAATCCAAACATCTGATCTACACATCCTCTACCACTTCTGAAACCACACTGCTCCTCCCCAATATGATGTTCTGTACAGGACTTTACCCTCTCAATCAATACTCTCTCATATAATTTCCCAGGAATACTCAACAAACTTATGCCTCTGTAATCTGAACACTCATCTTTATCCCCTTTGCCTTTGTACAATGGCACTATGCATGTATTCCGCCAATCCTCTAGCACTTCACCATGATCCATACGTACATTGAATATCCTTACCAACCAATCAACAACACTGTCACCCCGTGTTTTTTTAAATAAATTCCCCAGTAATACCATCCAAACCCGCCGCCTTGCCGGTTTCCATCTTCCGCAAAGCTTTCACTACCTCTTCTCTGTTTACCAAATCATTCTCCCTGACCCTCTCACTTTGCACACCACCTTGACCAAAACACCCTATCTCTGCTACTCTATTATCAAACACATTCAACAAACCTTTAGAATACTCACTCCATCTCCTCACTTCATCACTACTTGTTATGACTTGTTATTACGCACACCTCTGGGAGGAGACATTATCTACATCAGATGATCATGGTGACTGAGGAGGAAGCCAGAGGAGGACACGGTAGCAAGGTGTTCCCTCCAGGATGCTGTTGATGATAATGTATACTGATATTTCCAGTTGGTCAGTGGAATACGATTAGCACTTGCTTGTAGATGGTTGGTCGGGGAAGTAGTTATGCTTTCTGCTTCTTTAAGAAAAATACCTCATCTTCAGTAGGGGTCTTGTATGTTTCTGTCCAAAGGAATTCAGCTGGTAAATAGGTCACATTTGTCATAACATTCCCCACAGTAAACTGTCGTGATGCCTCAGTTTTATTAACTAGAGTTACCAGCTTTCAAGAGTCAGAATAAATGCTAACAAACTATTATATGATCTACATAATATGACCTATATAATATGACCTACATAATATCACCTACATAATATGACCTATATATCATAAGCTTGATAATCACATAAATAAAGTTGAGAACTGACCCCAGTTATACAAGTTTCAGAGACGTACATTTATCATGTCAACAGATTGTTACCTTGGCGAGGTGGTCAGTGAGGAAGCAGGAGCCATGTGTCAGGATGATGATGGTAAGGTGCACCACGAGGGACAGACCTTCATCCATGGCTGCCAGCAGCTGTTGTGTCATCATGGTAAATTCTTCCCCATCAAGGATGCCGGACCCGGATGTAAGAACTTCCTCTCGTACGCCCCAGTCCACACCTCAAGTATGGTGATGGTCCTACACTAGTGATATTAACGTTACCTTCATGATAATATCAATCATTTCCGTAATTAAACTTCCTTACTTAACCTAACCTGATCTGTGGCAACACTAAGACCGATCTCGATGTTCAGTATCAGGCAATTGACCAGTGTACGACAACAACAACAAACGCATTATGAAATGACTAGGACTATAACCAGATAGCAGATGATCAAGTAAACAAAGGGTCACGAAGTAGGGGAGCTTAGCGACAGGGGAGAGAAATATAGAAGAATGAGAAGAGGCAGCGTAACAGATTTCTAGGTGAAATTATTTTCTTTTAGATAAACGGAAACAGATGAACATAGCAGCATAACAAGCAACTCAGCAAGAGACAAGCTAGAGTAGTTGTGGCCCAGGATGAGCTGATGAAATACACAACGACGGTCAGGAACGGTAGAAATGATTAAAAGAATTATCTGTATTGTTTATCATATTAGATCACCGTTTACCACGTCAGCGACGTAACGCCAGGAAAGAGACGAAGAAAGACCAATGCACTCATATACAAGCATATACACATACACGCTCATACATATATATATATATATATATATATATATATATATATATATATATATATATATATATATATATATACATATATATATATTTTGCTTTGTCGCTGTCTCCCGCGTTTGCTAGGTAGCGCAAGGAAACAGAGGAAAAAATGGCCCGACCCACCCACATACACATGTATATACATACACGTCCACACACATAAATATACATAGCTATACAACACAACGTATACATATATATACACACACAGACATAGACATATATACACATGTACATAATTCATACTGTCTGCCTTTATTCATTTCCATCGTCACCTCGACACACATGAAATAACAACCCCCTCCCCACTCATGTGTGCAAGGGAGCGCTAGGAAGACAACAAAGGCCTCATTAGTTCACACTCAGTCTCTAGCTGTCATGTAATAATGCACCGAAACCACAGCTCCCTTTCCACATCCAGGCCCCACAGAACTTTCCAAGGTTTACCCCAGACGCTTCACACGCCCTGGTTCAATCCATTGACAGCACGTCGACCCCGGTATACCACATCGTTCCAATTCACTCTGTTCCTTGCACGCCTTTCACCCTCCTGCATGTTCAGGCCCCGATCACTCAAAATCTTTTTCACTCCATCTTTCCACCTCCAATTTGGTCTCCCACTTCTCCACGTTCCCTCTACCTCTGACACATATCCTCTTTGTCAATCTTTCGTCACTCATTCTCTCCATGTGCCCAAACCATTTCAAAACACCCTCTTCTGCTCACTCAACCACACTAAATTTGTTACCACACAATACTCTTACCCTATTATTACTTACTCGATCAAACCACCTCACACCACATATTGTCTTCAAACATCTCATATCCAGCACATCCACCCTCCTCCGCACAACTCTATCCATAGCCCACGCCTCGCAACCATACAACATTGTTGTAACCACTATTCCTTCAAACATACCCATTTTTGCTTTCCGAGATAATGTTCTCGACTTACACACATTCTTCAAGGCTCCCAGAATTTTCGCCCCCTCCCCAACCCTATGATTCACTTCCGCTTCCATGGTCCATCCGCTGCCAGATCCACTCCCAGATATCTAAAACACTTCGCTTCCACCAGTTTTTCTCCATTCAAACTTACCTGCCAATTGACTTGACCCTCAACCTTACTGAACCTAATAACCTTGCTATTATTCACATTTACTCTCAACTTTCTTCTTTCACACACTTTACCAAACTCAGTCATCAGATTCTGCAGTTTCTCACATGAATCACCCACCAGCGCTGTATCATCAGCGAACAACAACTGACTCACTTCCCAAGCTCTGTCACTCACAACAGACTGCATACTTGCCTCTCTTTCCAAAACTCTTGCATTCACCTCCCTAGCAACCCCATCCATAAACAAATTAAACAACCATAGAGACATCACTCACCCCTGCCGCAAACCTACATTCACTGAGAACCAATCACTTTCCTCTCTTCCTACACGTACACATACCTTACAGCCTCGATAAAAACTTTTCACTGCTTCTAACAACTTGCCTCCCACACCATATGTTCTTAGTACCTTCCACAGAGCATCTCTATCAACTCTATCATTTGCCTTCTCCAGATCCATAAATGCTACATACAAATCCGTTTGCTTTTCTAAGTATTTCTCACATACATTCTTCAAAGCAAACACCTGATCCACACATCCTCTACCACTTCTGAAACCACACTGCTCTTCCCCAATCTGATGCTCTGTACATGCCTTCACCCTCTCAATCAATACCCTCCCATATAATTTACCAGGAATACTCAACAAACTTATGCCTCTGTAACTTGAGCACTCACTCTTATCCCCTTTGCCTTTGTACAATGGCACTATGCATGCATTCCGCCAATCCTCAGGCACCTCACCATGAATCATACATACATTAAATAACCTTACCAACCAGTCAACAATACAGTCACCCCCTTTTTTAATAAATTTCACTGCAATACCATCCAAACATACTGCCTTGCCGGCTTTCATCTTCCGCAAAGCTTTTACTACCTCTTCTCTGTTTACCAAATCATTTTCCCTAACCCTCTCACTTTGCACACCACCTCGACCAAAGCACCTTATATCTGCCACTCTATCATCAAACACATTCAACAAACCTTCAAAATACTCAATCCATCTCCTTCTCACATCAACACTACTTGTTATCACCTCCTCATTAGCCCCCTTCACTGAAGTTCCCATTTGTTCCCTTGTCTTACGCACTTTATTTACCTCCTTCCAGAACATCTTTTTATTCTCCCGAAAATTTAATGATCCTCTCTCACCCCAACTCTCATTTGCCCTCTTTTTCACCTCTTGCACCTTTCTCTTGACCTCCTGTCTCTTTCTTTTATACATCTCCCACTCATTTGCATTTTTTCCCTGCAAAAACCGTCCAAATGCCTCTCTCTTCTCTTTCACTAATAATCTTACTTCTTCATCCCACCACTCACTACACTTTCTAATCAACCCTCCTCCCACGCTTCTCATGCCACAAGTATCTTTTGCCCAAGCCATCACTGCTTCCCTAAATACATCCCATTCCTCCCCCACTCCCCTTACCTCCTTTGTTCTCACCTTTTTCCATTCTGTACTCAGTCTCTCCTGGTACTTCCTCACACAAGTCTCCTTCCCAAGCTCACTTACTCTCACCACCCTCTTCACCCCAACATTCTCTCTTCTTGTCTGAAAACCCATACAAATCTTCACCTTCGCCTCCACAAGATAATGATCAGATATCCCTCCAGTTGCACCTCTCAGCACATTAACATCCAAAAGTCTCTCTTTCGCGCGCCTGTCAATGAACACGTAATCCAATAACGCTCTCTGGCCATCTCTCCTGCTTACATACGTATACTTATGTATATCTCGCTTTTTAAACCAGGTATTCCCAATCATCAGTCCTTTTTCAGCACATAAATCTACAAGCTCTTCACCATTTTCATTTACAACACTGAACACCCCATGTATACCAATTATTCCCTGAACTGCCACATTACTCACCTTTGCATTCAAATCACCCATCACTATAACCCGGTCTTGTGCATCAAAACCACTAACACACTCATTCATTATATATATATATATATATATATATATATATATATATATATATATATATATATATATATATATATATATATATATATATGGTGATTATACTTAATCGCTTTTTTCCGCGTCAGCGAGGAAGCACCAGGGAACTGACAAAGAATGGCCTATCCCCTCATATACAAATATATGTACACATACATAAATGTCCATACACGAACATATACATACATATAAATATACATTTCAACATATATACATATGTGTACGTGTACATATTTATACTAGCTCGCCTTCATCCATTCTTGGCGCTACCGTGCCCTACAGAAAACAGCATCGCTACCTCCGTCTTCAGCGATGTAGCGCTAGTAAAACAGACAACAAAGGCCACATTGGTCCACTCTCAGTCCGTATAGCTTTCCTGGCAACGCAAATTATCGTACACACCTGCCAACACTTGTATCATCGCACACACCTGCCAACACTTGTATCATCGTACACACCTGCCAGCACTTGTATCTTCGCACACATCTGTCAAGACTTGTATCATCGCACACACCTGCCAACACTTGCATCATCGTACACACCTGCCAACATTTGTATTATTGTGCACACCTGCCAACACTCGTATCATCGTACACACCTGCCAACACCCGTATCATCGTGCACACCTGCCAACACTTATATCATCTCACACACCTGCCAACACTTGTATCATCGTACACACCTGCCAACACTTGTATCTTCGCACACACCTGCCAACACTTGTATCTTCGCACACACCTGCCAACACTTGTATCATCGTACACACCTGCCAACACTTGTATCTTCGCACACACCTGCCAACACTCGTATCATCGTACACACCTGCCAACACTTGTATCATCGTACACAACTGCCAACTCTTGTATCTTCGCACACACCTGCCAACACTCGTATCATCGTACACACCTGCCAACACTTGTATCATCGTGCACACCTGCCAACACTTGTATCATCTCACACACCTGCCAACACTTGTATCATCGTACACACCTGCCAACACTTGTATCTTCGCACACACCTGCCAACACTTGTATCTTCGCACACACCTGCCAACACTTGTATCATCGTACACACCTGCCAACACTTGTATCTTCGCACACACCTGCCAACACTCGTATCATCGTACACACCTGCCAACACTTGTATCATCGTACACAACTGCCAACACTTGTATCTTCGCACACACCTGCCAACACTTGTATCATCGTACACACCTGCGAACACTCGTATCATCGTACACACCTGCCAACACTTGTATCTTCGCACACACCTGCCAACACTTGTATCGTCGTACACACCTGCCGACACTTGTATCATTGTACACACCTGCCAACACTCGTATCATCGTACACACCTGCCAACACTTGTATCATCGTACACACCTGCCAACACTTGTATCTTCGCACACACCTGCCAACACTTGTATCATCGTACACAACTGCCGACACTTGTATCATCGTACACACCTGCCAACACTTGTATCATCGTACACACCTGCCAACACTTGTATCATCGCACACACCTGCCAATACTTGTATCATCGTACACACATGCCAACACTTGTATCATCGTACACACCTGCCAACACTTGTATCATCGTACACACTTACCAACACTTGTATCCATGTACACACCTGCCAACACTTGTATCATCGTACACACTTACCAACACTTGTATCATCGTACACACCTGCCAACACTTGTATCATCGCACACACCTGCCAATACTTGTATCATCGTACACACATGCCAACACTTGTATCATCGTACACACCTGCCAACACTTGTATCATCGTACACACTTACCAACACTTGTATCCATGTACACACCTGCCAACACTTGTATCATCGTACACACTTACCAACACTTGTATCATCGTACACACCTGCCAATACTTGTATCATCGTACACACCTGCCAATACTTGTATCATCGTACACACCTGCCAATAATTGTATCATCGAGGTTAATCTTGATTATCATTCATGACGTTTTTGTAAACTAGGAAGTTATTGATATTTCATTAATCACTTTACTTACGTTCTGATAATGTGACAGCCTGATGATAACCTCATATTTATGTACGTAGTGTATCATAAAAGCCTCAGTTTTGCTCTTATATCTACAACAACATACATTTCATAGACATTTTCTCGAACGAATTACGAGGTTGTGTTGCGTCTTACATCTATATCATGCGAAGAAAATGTCGATGTTTGTACTGTTGGTGAGCGAGACGTATGTGGCGGCTGCTAGCGGCCGCCTGGTGGTTGTTGGAGTTGTACAGTACACCTCCTGGGTTGTAGAGCCGGCCAGTGTTTTGGTTGTGAGACGATAGGAAGGTTGTTAGATACTGATGACTGGGTTGTGAGACGATAGGAGGGTTGTTAGATATATTGATGACTGGGTTGTGAGGCGATAGGAGGGTTGTTAGATATATTGATGACTGGGTTGTGAGGCGATAGGAGGGTTGTTAGATATATTGATGACTGGGTTATGAGGCGATAGGAGGGTAGTTAGATATTGATGACTGGGTTGTGAGACGATAGGTTGGTTGTTAGATATTGATGACTGGGTTGTGAGACGATAGGAGGGTTGTTAGATATATTGATGACTGGGTTATGAGGCGATAGGAGGGTAGTTAGATATTGATGACTGGGTTGTGAGACGATAGGTTGGTTGTTAGATATTGATGACTGGGTTGTGAGACGATAGGAGGGTTGTTAGATATATTGATGACTGGCTTGTGAGACGATAGGAGAGTAGTTAGGTATTGATGACTGGGTTGTGAGATGATAGGTGGGTTGTTAGATATTGATGACTGGGTTGTGAGACGATAGGAGGGTTGTTAGATATACTGATGACTGGGTTGTAAGACGATAGGTGGGTTGTTAGATATTGATGACTGGGTTGAGACGATAGGAAGGTTGTTAGATATTGATGACTGGGTTGTGAGACAATGGGAGGGTTGTTAGATATTGATGACTGGGTTGTGAGACGATAGGTGGGTTGTTAGATATTGATGACTGGCTTGTGAGACGATAGGAGGGTTGTTAGATATATTGATGACTGGGTTGTGAGACGATAGGAGGGTTGTTAGATATTGATGACTGGGTTGAGAAGATAGGAGGGTTGTTAGATATTGATGACTGGGTTGTGAGACGATAGGAGGGTTCTTAAATATATTGATGGCTGGGTTGTGAGACGATAGGTGGGTTGTAAGATTTTGATGACTGGGTTGAGGAGATAGGAGGGTTGTTAGATATTGATGACTTGATTGTGAGACGCTAGGAAGGTAGTTAGGTATTGATGACTGGGTTGTGAGACGATAGGAGGGTTGTTAGATATTGATGACTGGGTTGTGAGACGATAGGAGGGAGACGATAGGAGGGTAGTTAGGTATTGATGACTGGGTTGTGAGACGATAGGTGGGTTGTTAGATACTGATGACTGGGTTGTGAGACAATAGGAGGGTTGTTAGATATTCATGACTGGGTTGTGAGACGATAGACGGGTTGTTAGATATTGATGACAGGGTTGTGAGACGATATGAAGGAGACGATAGGAGGGTAGTTAGGTATTGATGACTGGGTTGTGAGACGATAGGTGGGTTGTTAGATACTGATGACTGGGTTGTGAGACAATAGGAGGGTTGTTACATATTGATGACTGGGTTGTGAGACAATAGGAGGGTAGGTATTGATGACTGGGTTGTGAGACGATAGGAGGGTTGTTAGATATTCATGACTGGGTTGTGAGACGATAGACGGGTTGTTAGATATTGCTGACAGGGTTGTGAGACGATATGAGGGAGACGATAGGAGGGTAGTTAGGTATTGATGACTGGGTTGTGAGACGATAGGTGGGTTGTTAGACATTGATGACTGGGCTGTGAGAAAATAGGAGGGTTGTTAGATATTGATGACTGGGTTGTGAGACGATAGGAGGGTAGTTAGATATTGATGACTGGGTTGTGAGACGATAAGTGGGTTGTTAGATATTGATGAGTGGGTTGTGAGACGATAGGTGGGTTGTTAGATATTGATGAGTGGGTTGTGATACGATAGGAGGGTAGTTAGATATTAATGACTGAGTTATGAGACGATAGGTGGGTTGTTAGATATTCATGACTGGGTTGTGAGACGATAGAAGGGTTGTTAGATATTGATGACAGGGTTGTGAGACGATAGGTGGGTTGTTAGATAATGATGAGTGGGTTGTGAGACGATAGGTGGGTTGTTAGATATTGATGACAGGGTTGTGAGACGATAAGTGGGTTGTTAGATATTGATGAGTGGGTTGTGAGACGATAGGTGGGTTGTTAGATATTGATAACAGGGTTATGAGACGATAGGTGGGTTGTTAGATATTCATCACTGGGTTGTGAGACGATAGAAGGGTTGTTAGATATTGATGACAGGGTTGTGAGACGATAGGAGGGTAGTTAGGTAATGATGACTGGGTTGTGAGACGATAGGTGGGTTGTTAGATATTGATGACTGGGTTGTGAGGCGATAGGAGGGAGACGATAGGAGGGTAGTTAGGTATTGATGACTGGGTTGTGAGTCGATAGGTTGGTTGTTAGATACTGATGACTGGATTGTGAGACGATGTGTGGGTTGTTAGATATCAATGACTGGGTTGTGAGACGATAGGAGGGCGTTAGATATATTGATGACTGGGTTGTGAGACGATAGGTGGGTTGTTAGATATTGATGACTGGGTTTTGAGGCGATAGGAGGGAGACGATAGGAGGGTAGTTAGGTATTGATGACTGGGTTGTGAGACGATAGGAGGGTTGTTAGATATATTGATGACTGGGTTGTGAGACGATAGGAGGGTTGTTAGATATTGATGACTGGGTTGTGAGACGATAGGTGGGTTGTTAGATATTCATGACTGGGTTGTGAGACGATTGACGGGTTGTTAGATATTGATGACTGGGTTGTGAGACGATAGGTGGGTTGTTAGATATTGATGACTGGGATGAGGATTGTTGGGATGGTAGATGAGCGCGTTGCTTTACGTTAGTTGTTGATGGAGAAGATGTCCAGCGTCACTTGATGCATAACATACGAGCGGGTGGGTTTCCAGTGGGGTTCCATTTAGGGTTTCAGAGAACAGTTACTTACGGACGGGGGTCCACTCGTGACCTGCCGGATCTGTAACACAAACATGTGGTGGAATGTTAACAACATGATGATGGTTGGTCATGACCAGTGTTCTGGTGATGGTTGGTCATGACCCGTGTTCTGGTGATGGTTGGTCATGACCAGTGTACTGGTGATGGTTGGTCATGACCAGTGTACTGGTGATGGTTGGTCATGACCAGGGTTATGGTGATGGTTGGTCATGACCAGGGTTATGGTGATGGTTGGTCATGACCAGTGTTCTGGTGATGGTTGGTCATGACCCGTGTTCTGGTGATGGTTGGTCATGACCCGTGTTCTGGTGATGGTTGGTCATGACCAGTGTTCTGGTGATGGTTGGTCATGACCCGTGATCCGGTGATGGTTGGTCATGACCAGTGTTCTGGTGATGGTTGGTCATGACCCGTGTTCTGGTGATGGTTGGTCATGACCAGTGTTCTGGTGATGGTTGGTCATGACCAGTGTACTGGTGATGGTTGGTCATGACCAGTGTTCTGGTGATGGTTGGTCATGACCAGTGTACTGGTGATGGTTGGTCATGACCAGTGTTCTGGTGATGGTTGGTCATGACCAGTGTTCTGGTGATGGTTGGTCATGACCAGTGTTCTGGTGATGGTTGGTCATGACCAGTGTACTGGTGATGGTTGGTCATGACCAGTGTTCTGGTGATGGTTGGTCATGACCAGTGTACTGGTGATGGTTGGTCATGACCAGTGTTCTGGTGATGGTTAGTCATGACCAGTGTTCTGGTGATGGTTGGTCATGACCAGTGTTCTGGTGATGGTTAGTCATGACCAGTGTTCTGGTGATGGTTGGTCATGACCCGTGTTCTGGTGATGGTTAGTCATGACCCGTGTTCTGGTGATGGTTGGTCATGACCCGTGTTCTGGTGATGGTTAGTCATGACCAGTGTTCTGGTGATGGTTGGTCATGACCCGTGTTCTGGTGATGGTTGGTCATGACCCGTGTTCTGGTGATGGTTAGTCATGACCAGTGTACTGGTGATGGTTGGTCATGACCCGTGTTCTGGTGATGGTTAGTCATGACCAGTGTTCTGGTGATGGTTGGTCATGACCCGTGTTCTGGTGATGGTTAGTCATGACCAGTGTACTGGTGATGGTTGGTCATGACCAGTGTTCTGGTGATGGTTGGTCATGACCAGTGTTCTGGTGATGGTTAGTCATGACAAGGGTTATGGTGATGGTTAGTCATGACCATTTTACTGGTGATGGTTAGTCATGACCAGTGTTCTGGTGATGGTTGGTCATGACCAGTGTACTGGTGATGGTTGGTCATGACCAGTGTTCTGGTGATGGTTAGTCATGACCAGTGTTCTGGTGATGGTTAGTCATGACCAGTGTTCTGGTAATGGTTGGTCATGACCAGTGTTCTGGTATCCCTCATGAGAATTACATATTGGAATCCTTCATTAGAATTCCAGGGTCGTATCCCTCATAAGAGCTACAGGGTCGTAAGAACATAAGAAGTGAGGCCACTGCAGGAGGCATATTGTCCCATGCTAAGCAGGTTCTGAGTCTGTCCACCAACCGCCTGAACCCATAAACACATGATCCAACCTTCCTTTACACCTACATAAAGACCCACGTAGCTTCCACTACTGTATTTGGCAGCTGATGCCTCCATAAATCTACTACCTTATTCCCACACCAATAGTTACCCCACATCCGACCTGGAGCAATTCTTCTCCAATTTATATCCATTATTTCTTTCCCTATCCGGTGGCGTCATTCTAAGAACTTTATTCATATTACTTTATTAATGCCCTTCTCTCATTTACAAACTTCAGTCATATCCCTACTAGCCCTCCTCCTGTGAAGTGAGTGTAAATTGAGTCATTTTAACCTTTCTTCATCATTAAGGTTTCTGATTCCAGGATCATTTTTGACATTCTCCTTTGTATTCCCTTTAAACCATTATATCAACTGCATATTATGGAGCCCAAAACTGTACCGCATGATCCAAATGTGGTCTGACCAACGCAAGATAAAGTTGCAATAATACTCCAGCAGTTTTATAGCTAACGGTCCTATAAATGAAGCCTAACATCCTATTAGCCTTATTACACACTTTGATACATTGTTGCCACGGCTTAAGATCCTTGCTCAGCAGTAACCCTAGATCTTTTCCACATTCTGTTTTACCAATAGCAATATTGTTCATTTTGTGATCTTTACCCACACTAACAATTGTGCATTTATCTATGTTGAATTTCAATTTTCCATGTACCCGCCCAGCCTGATAATCTATTTAAGCCCCTCTGCATATTTACTGAATTTTCATCTGAGTTAATTACGATTCCTATTTTTGTAGGATATAAATTGTTTTTTTTTTTTGTTTTTTTTTTTTTATACTTTGTCGCTGTCTCCCGCGTTTGCGAGGTAGCGCAAGGAAACAGACGAAAGAAATGGCCCAACCCCCCCCCCCCCCCATACACATGTACATACACACGTCCACACACGCAAATATACATACCTACACAGCTTTCCATGGTTTACCCCAGACGCTTCACATGCCTTGATTCAATCCACTGACAGCACGTCAACCCCTGTATACCACATGACTCCAATTCACTCTATTTCTTGCCCTCCTTTCACCCTCCTGCATGTTCAGGCCCCGATCACACAAAATCTTTTTCACTCCATCTTTCCACCTCCAATTTGGTCTCCCTCTTCTCCTCGTTCCCTCCACCTCCGACACATATATCCTCTTGGTCAATCTCTCCATGTGCCCAAACCATTTCAAAACACCCTCTTCTGCTCTCTCAACCACGCTCTTTTTATTTCCACACATCTCTCTTACCCTTACGTTACTTACTCGATCAAACCACCTCACACCACACATTGTCCTCAAACATCTCATTTCCAGCACATCCATCCTCCTGCGCACATCTCTATCCATAGCCCACGCCTCGCAACCATACAACATTGTTGGAACCACTATTCCTTCAAACATACCCATTTTTGCTTTCCGAGATAATGTTCTCGACTTCCACACATTTTTCAAGGCTCCCAAAATTTTCGCCCCCTCCCCCACCCTATGATCCACTTCCGCTTCCATGGTTCCATCCGCTGACAGATCCACTGTCAGATCCGCTGACAGATATAAATTGTATGGATATAAATTGGAGAAGAATTGCTCCAGGTCGGATGTGGGGTAACTATTGGTGTGGGAATAAGGTAGTAGATTTATGGAGGCATCAGCTGCCAAATACAGTAGTGGAAGCTACGTGGGTCTTTATGTAGGTGTAAAGGAAGGTTGGATCATGTGTTTATGGGTTCAGGCGGTTGGTGGACAGACTCAGAACCTGCTTAGCATGGGACAATATGCCTCCTGCAGTGGCCTCACTTCTTATGTTCTTACGACCCTGTAGCTCTTATGAGGGATACGACCCTGGAATTCTAATGAAGGATTCCAATATGTAATTCTCATGAGGGATACCAATATGTAACTCTCATGAGGGATACGTCTCTGTAACTCTCATGTGGGGTACGTCTCTGTAACTCTCATGTGGGATACGTCTCTGTAACTCTCATGAGGGATACGTCTCTGTAACTCTCATGTGGGATACGTCTCTGTAACTCTCATGTGGGATACATCTCTGTAACTCTCATGTGGGATACGTCTGTGTAACTCCAGTGTACGTACCGTTGCAGGCTGTAGAGTGGATGATGATGATGATGATGATGATGATGATGATGAAGATGATGATGAAGATGATGATGATGATGATGATGATGATGATGAAGATGATGATGAAGATGATGATGATGATGATGATGATGATGATAGCGGCACGACGTTGTATGATGATGGCCAAGTTTACCAGGAGAAACATGAAGGAAACTGTGTGTTGTACAGATGTAGCAACGGTAGCTTGGTCAGGCAAGGGGAATGTTGACTGATTTATATAATGTAAACAATGAATTTGCTCGAGCAAGTGTACAATATCCAGGATGGATTGTGGGTCAGGCGTGTGGCAAACCAATTATTGCTAAATTGGAAAGTATTATAACATTACCAGCACTTACAAATAAGAAAGAATTATTACGATTTCTGGATATGGCTGGATATTATCGTAGGTTTTGTAAGAATTTTTCAATGATTGCTTTACCATTAACCAATTCATTGTCACACAAAGTCAAGTTTGTATGCAGTGATCAATGCGATGATGAAGCCTTTAAGAAATGAAAACAGATACTTGTCTGTACACCCTACTTTCTACTCCAAATTATGATCGACGATTTATATGGTATATAGATACGAGTGATTTTGGAGTTGCTGAAGATTTAATGCAAGAGAGATGATATTGATTTTCCAATTTGTTATTTTTCAAAGACATTTTTGTCCTATCAGAAAAACTACAGCACTGATGAAAAGGAAACATCAGCCTTGACTTTAAGTTTGAATCATTTTCATGTATATTTGAGCGGAGGTAGGTAGGCCAACCCAAGTGTTTACGGACCACAATCCTCTTGTAGTATGTTTACATAAGATAGAAAATGTGAACCAACGTTTAACATGATGGAGTCTGTTGTTACAAGATTATAATATGATTAGTAAACATATATGAGGAAAGGAGAATGTTGTAGCTGATCTATTGTTTCGTATATCTGTTAGTCATGACTCAACTAGCGGCTGACTCATGCCTGTTTAGGGAGGGGGATGTTACAGTTATCTCTCCTCTTTCCCAATAATTGTTTCAGTTATTCACTGTATGTTCAGTATTCTTTGCAAGGTACATTATATTCTTTTGAAAAATCTTACTGCAGTATGTTACAATATGAAATTTTGTTACTAGATGAAAATAAATTGATATTAGATATTTTCACTGTTATCACAATTTATGGAAGACCAAGGAACATGTGTGAGATAATAGAGTAATAGGAAGTACTTGTATACAAGAATAGAAAAAGTATTGGAATGTTTAGGTTATGTTCCCTCTCTCCCACTTTAGGTTAGGATGATGTACAATGTAGTTGGGTAAATATATAAAGTTATCTGTATACATCTTAGTGATATCAAAGACATAAATTAAGGCCGGTATTTGCCTTAGCTTTGCTAAGTAAAATAAGAAGAGGGAGATCATTGTGTTAGAGTAAATTGTTTTCTCATCTTCAGAGGAAGCACATTCGTTCACACTATCTCTAGCTGTCATGTGTAATACATCGAAACCACAGCACCCTTTCCACATCCAGGGCCCACAAAACTTTCCATGGTTTACCCCAGACGCTTCACAAGCCCTGGTTCAATTGGTATACCACATCGTTCCAATTCACTCTATTCCTTGCACGCCTTTCACCCTCCTGCATGTTCAGGCCCCGATCGCTCAAAATCTTTTTCACTCCATCCTTCCACCTCCAATTTGGTCTCCCACTTCTCCTCGTTCCCTCCACCTCTGACACATATATCCTCTTGGTCAAAGTTTCCTCACTCATTCTCTCCATGTGACCAAACCATTTCAAAACACCCTCTTCTGCTCTCTCAACCACACTCTTTTTATTACCACACATCTCTTTTACCCTATTATTACTTACTCGATCAAACCACCTCACACCACATATTGTCCTCAAACATCTCATTTCCAGCACATCCACCCTCCTCCGTGCAACCGTATCTGTAGCCCACGCCTCACAATCATATAACATTGTTCGAACAGCTATTCCTTCAAACATACCCATTTTTGCTTTCCGAGATAACACTCTCGCCTTTCACACATTCTTGAACGCTCCTAGAAACTTCGCTCCCTCTCCAACCCAGTGACTCATTTCCGCTTCCATGGTTCCATCAGCAGCCAAATCCACTCCAAGATATCTAAAACACTCACTTCGTCCGGTTTTTCTCCATTCAATTTTACCTTCTAATTTACTTTAAATTTAATTTACCTCCTAATAACCTTGCTCTTATTCACATTTACTCTCAGCTTTCTTTTTTTACGCACTTTATCAAATTCAGTCACCAACTTCCGCTGTTTCTCACCCGAATCAGCCAACAGCGATGTATCATCAGTGAACAACAACTGATTCACTTCCCAAGCTCTCTCATCCACAACAGACTGCATACTTGCCCCTCTCTCCAAAACTCTTGCATTCACGTCCCTAACAACTCCATCCATAAACAAATCAAACAACCATGGATACATCACGCGCCCCTGCCGCAAACCGACATTCACTGAGAACCAATCACTTTGCAGTCTTCCTACACGTACACATGCCTTACATCCTCGATAAAAACTTTTCAATGCTTCCAGCAACTTACCTCCCACACCATATACTCTTAATACCTTCCACAGAGCATCTCTATCAACTCTATCATATGCCTTCTCCAGATCCATAAATGCTACATACAAATCCATCTATTTTTCTAAGTATTTCTCATATACATTCTTCAAAGCATACACCTGATCCACACTTCCTCTACCCCTTCTAAAACCACACTGCTCTTCCCCTATCTGATGTTCTGTACATGCCTTGACCCTCTCAATCAATACCCTTCCATATAATTTCCCAGGAATACTCAACAAAATTATACCTCTGTAATCTGAACACTCACCTTTATCCCTTTTGCCTTTGTACAATGGCACTATGCATGCGTTCCGCCAATCCTCAGGCACTTTACCACGAGCCATACATACAGTGAATATCCTCACCACCCTGTCAAAAACACAGTCACCCTCTTTTTCAGGAACTCCACTGCAATACCATCCAAAGCCGCCGCCTTGCCGGCTTTCATATTCCGCAAAACTTTCACTACCTCTTCTCTGTTTACCAAATCATTCTCCCTGACCCTTTCACTTCGCACACCACCTCGACCAAAGCACTCTATATCTCCCACTCTATCATCAAACACATTCAACAAACCTTCAAAATATTCACTTAATCTCCTTTTAACTCCTCCACTACTTGTTATTACCTCCCCATTTCCCCCTTCACTCATGTTCCAATTCATTCTCTGTTCTTACGCACTTATTTGCCTCCTTCCAAAACATCTTTTTAGTCTCCCTAAAACTTAATGATATTCTCTTACCCCAAATCTCATTTGCCCTCTTTTTCTCCTCTTGCGCCTTTCTCTTGACCTCTTGGCTCTTTCTTTTATACATCTTCCAGTCATTTGCATTATTCCCTGCAAAAATCGTCCAAATACCTCTCTCTTCTCTTTTACTAACAATCTTACTTCTTCATCCCGCCACTCACTACCCTTTCTAATCTACCCACCTCCCATCTTTCTCATGCCACAGGCATCATTTGCGCAAGCCATCTTTGCCTCTCTATCTCTCTCTCTCTCTCTCTCTCTCTCTCTCTCTCTCTCTCTCTCTCTCTCTCTCTCTCTCTCTGTATATATATATATATATATATATATATATATATATATATATTTTTTTTTTTTTTTTTTTTTTTTTTTTTTTTTATACTTTGTCGCTGTCTCCCGCGTTTGCGAGGTAGCGCAAGGAAACAGACGAAAGAAATGGCCCAACCCCCCCCATACACATGTACATACACACGTCCACACACACAAATATACATACCTACACAGCTTTCCATGGTTTACCCCGGACGCTTCACATGCCTTGATTCAATCCACTGACAGCACGTCAACCCCTGTATACCACATCGCTCCAATTCACTCTATTCCTTGCCCTCCTTTCACCCTCCTGCATGTTCAGGCCCCGATCACACAAAATCTTTTTCACTCCATCTTTCCACCTCCAATTTGGTCTCCCTCTTCTCCTCGTTCCCTCCACCTCCGACACATATATCCTCTTGGTCAATCTTTCCTCACTCATTCTCTCCATGTGCCCAAACCATTTTAAAACACCCTCTTCTGCTCTCTCAACCACGCTCTTTTTATTTCCACACATCTCTCTTACCCTTACGTTACTTACTCGATCAAACCACCTCACACCACACATTGTCCTCAAACATCTCATTTCCAGCACATCCATCCTCCTGCGCACAACTCTATCCATAGCCCACGCCTCGCAACCATACAACATTGTTGGAACTACTATTCCTTCAAACATACCCATTTTTGCTTTCCGGGATAATGTTCTCGACTTCCACACATTTTTCAAGGCTCCCAAAATTTTCGCCCCCTCCCCCACCCTATGATCCACTTCCGCTTCCATGGTTCCATCCGCTGACAGATCCACTCCAAGATATCTAAAACACTTCACTTCCTCCAGTTTTTCACCATTCAAACTCACCTCCCAATTGACTTGACCCTCAACCCTACTGTACCTAATAACCTTGCTCTTATTCACATTTACTCTTAACTTTCTTCTTCCACACACTTTACCAAACTCCGTCACCAGCTTCTGCAGTTTCTCACATGAATCCGCCACCAGCGCTGTATCATCAGCGAACAACAACTGACTCACTTCCCAAGCTCTCTCATCCCCAACAGACTTCATACTTGCCCCTCTTTCCAAGACTCTTGCATTTACCTCCCTAACAACCCCATCCATAAACAAATTAAACAACCATGGAGACATCACACACCCCTGCCGCAAACCTACATTCACTGAGAACCAATCACTTTCCTCTCTTCCTACACGTACACATGCCTTACATCCTCGATAAAAACTTTTCACTGCTTCTAACAACTTGCCTCCCACACCATATATTCTTAATACCTTCCACAGAGCATCTCTATCAACTCTATCATATGCCTTCTCCAGATCCATAAATGCTACATACAAATCCATTTGCTTTTCTAAGTATTTCTCACATACATTCTTCAAAGCAAACACCTGATCCACACATCCTCTACCACTTCTGAAACCACACTGCTCTTCCCCAATCTGATGCTCTGTACATGCCTTCACCCTCTCAATCAATACCCTCCCATATAATTTACCAGGAATACTCAACAAACTTATACCTCTGTAATTTGAGCATTCACTCTTATCCCCTTTGCCTTTGTACAATGGCACTATGCACGCATTCCGCCAATCCTCAGGCACCTCACCATGAGTCATACATACATTAAATAACCTTACCAACCAGTCAACAATACAGTCACCCCCTTTTTTAATAAATTCCACAGCAATACCATCCAAACCTGCTGCCTTGCCGGCTTTCATCTTCCGCAAAGCTTTTACTACCTCTTCTCTGTTTACCAAATCATTTTCCCTAACCCTCTCACTTTGCACACCACCTCGACCCAAACACCCTATATCTGCCACTCTGTCATCAGACACATTCAACAAACCTTCAAAATACTCATTCCATCTCCTTCTCACATCACCACTACTTGTTATCACCTCCCCATTTGCGCCCTTCACTGAAGTTCCCATTTGCTCCCTTGTCTTACGCACCCTATTTACCTCCTTCCAGAACATCTTTTTATTCTCCCTAAAATTTACTGATAGTCTCTCACCCCAACTCTCATTTGCCCTTTTTTTCACCTCTTGCACCTTTCTCTTGACCTCCTGTCTCTTTCTTTTATACTTCTCCCACTCAATTGCATTTTTTCCCTGCAAAAATCGTCCAAATGCCTCTCTCTTCTCTTTCACTAATACTCTTACTTCTTCATCCCACCACTCACTACCCTTTCTAAACAGCCCACCTCCCACTCTTCTCATGCCACAAGCATCTTTTGCGCAATCCATCACTGATTCCCTAAATACATCCCATTCCTCCCCCACTCCCCTTACTTCCATTGTTCTCACCTTTTTCCATTCTGTACATAGTCTCTCCTGATACTTCTTCACACAGGTCTCCTTCCCAAGCTCACTTACTCTCACCACCTTCTTCACCCCAACATTCACTCTTCTTTTCTGAAAACCCATACTAATCTTCACCTTAGCCTCCACAAGATAATGATCAGACATCCCTCCAGTTGCACCTCTCAGCACATTGACATCCAAAAGTCTCTCTTTCGCACGCCTGTCAATTAACACGTAATCCAATAATGCTCTCTGGCCATCTCTCCTACTTACATAAGTATACTTATGTATATCTCGCTTTTTAAACCAGGTATTCCCAATCATCAGTCCTTTTTCAGCACATAAATCTACAAGCTCTTCACCATTTCCATTTACAACACTGAACACCCCATGCATACCAATTATTCCCTCAACTGCCACATTACTCACCTTTGCATTCAAATCACCCATCACTATAACCCGGTCTCGTGCATCAAAACCGCTAACACACTCATTTAGCTGCTCCCAAAACACTTGCCTCTCATGATCTTTCTTCTCATGCCCAGGTGCATATGCACCAATAATCACCCACCTCTCTCCATCAACTTTCAATTTTACCCATATTAATCGAGAATTTACTTTCTTACATTCTATCACATACTCCCACATATATATATATATATACATATATATATATATTCCTATGAGTCCACGGGGAAAATGAAACACGAAAAGTTTCCAAGTGCACTTTCGTGTAATAATCACATCATCAAGGGAGACACGAGAGAAATATAGCAGTCTGTTGATATACATCGAAGAGACGAGGCTAGGAATTCTTCCCACGTATTCCCTGCATGTCGTAGAAGGCAACTAAAAGAGGAGGGAGCGGGGGGCTGGAAATCCTCCCCTCTCGTTTTTTTCTTTTTTTCCGAAAGAAGGA
This sequence comes from Panulirus ornatus, assembly GCF_036320965.1. Taxonomy (NCBI): domain Eukaryota; kingdom Metazoa; phylum Arthropoda; class Malacostraca; order Decapoda; family Palinuridae; genus Panulirus; species Panulirus ornatus. The sequence goes on from NC_092254.1 coordinate 17,388,751, forward strand.
ACAGAGAAGGGGGCCAGGTGAGTATATTCAGTCAAAAGCCCAGTCCTCTATTCTTAACACTACCTCGCTAATGCGGGAAATGGCGAATAGTTTGAAAAAAATATATATATATATCCCTGGGGATACGGGAGAAAGAATACTTCCCACGCATTCCTCACGTGTCGTAGAAGGCGACTAAATGGGACGGGAGCAGGGGGCTAGAAACCCTCCCCTCCTTGTATTTTAACTTTCTAAAAGGGGAAACAGAAGAAGGTGTCACGCGGGGAGTGCTCATCCTCCTCGAAGGCTCAGATTGGGGTGTCTAAATGTGTGTGGATGTAACCAAGATGAGAAAAAAGGAGTGATAGGTACTATGTTTGAGGAAAGGAACCTGGATGTTTTCGCTCTGAGTGAGACGAAGCTCAAGGGTAAAGGGGAAGAGTGGTTTGGGAATGTCTTGGGAGTAAAGTCAGGGGTTAGTGAGAGGACAAGAGCAAGGGAAGGAGTAACACTACTCCTGAAACAGGAGTGGTGGGAGTATGTGATAGAGTGTAAGAAAGTAAATTCTACATTGATATGGGAAAAAATGAAAGTTGATGGAGAGAGATGAGTGATTATTGGTGCATATGCACCTGGGCATGAGAAGAAAGATCATGAGAGGCAAGAGTTTTGGGGGCAGCTGAATGAGTGTGTTAGTGGTTTTGATGCACAAGATCGGGTTATAGTGATGGGTGATTTGAATACAAAGGTGAGTAATGTAGCTGAGGGAATTATTGGTATACATGGGGTGTTCAGTGTTGGAAATGGAAATGGAGAAGAGCTTGTAGATTTACGTGCTGAAAAAGGACTGGTGATTGGGAATACCTGGCTCAAAAAGCGAGATATACATAAGTATACGCACGTAAGTAGGAGAGATGGCCAGAGAGCGTTATTGGATTACCTGTTAATTGATAGGCGCGCGAAAGAGCGACTTTTGGATGTTAATGTGCTGAGAGGTGCAACTGGAAGGATGTCTGATCATTATCTTGTGCAGGCGAAGGTGAAGATTTGTAGGGGTTTTCAGAAAAGAAGAGAGAATGTTGGGGTGAAGAGAGTGGTGAGAGTAAGTGAGCTTAGGAAGGACACGTGTGAGGATATACCAGGAGAGAGTGAGTACAGAATGGAAAAAGGTGAGAACAAAGGAGGTAAGGGGAGTGGGGGAGGAATGGAATGTATTTAGGGAATCAGTGATGGATTGCGCAAAAGATGCTTGTGGCATGAGAAGCGTGGGAGGTGGGTTGATTAGAAAGGGTAGTGAGTGGTGGGATGAAGAAGTAAGATTATTAGTGAAAGAAAAGAGAGAGGCATTTGGACGATTTTTGCAGAGAAAAAATGCAAATGAGTGGGAGATGTATAAAAGAAAGAGGCAGGAGGTCAAGAGAAAGGTGCAAGAGGTGAAAAAGAGGACAAATTTCAGTTGGGGTGAGAGAGTATCATCAAATTTTAGGGAGAATAAAAAGATGTTTTGGAAAGAGGCAAATAAAGTGCGTAAGACAAGGGAGCAAATGGGAACTTTAGTGAAGGGGGCAAATAGGGAGTTGATAACAAGTGGTGGTGATGTGAGGAGATGGAGTGAGTATTTTGAAGGTTTGTTCAATGTGTTTGATGATAGAGTGGCAGATATAGGGTGTTTTGGTCGAGGTGGTGTGCAAAGTGAGAGGGTTAGCGAAAATGATTTGGTAAACAGGGAAGAGGTAGTAAAAGCTTTTCGGAAGATGAAAGCCGGCAAGGCAGCAGGTTTGGATGGTATTGCAGTGGAATTTATTAAAAAAGGGGGTGACTGTATTGTTGACTGGTGGGTAAGGTTATTTAATGTATGTGTTATTCATGGTGAGGTGCCTGAGGATTGGCGGAATGCTTGCATAGTGCCATTGTACAAAGGCAAAGGGGATAAGAGTGAGTGCTCAAATTACAGAGGTATAAGTTTGTTGAGTATTCCTGGTAAATCATATAGGAGGGTATTGATTGAGTGGGTGAAGGCATGTACAGAGAATCAGATTGGGGAAGAGCAGTGTGGTTTCAGAAGTGGTAGAGGATGTGTGGATCAGGTGTTTGCTTTGAAGAATGTATGTGAGAAACACTTACAAAAGCAAATGGATTTGTATGTAGCATTTATGGATCTGGAGAAGACATATGATAGAGTTGATTGAGATGCTCTGTGGAAGGTATTAAGAATACATGGTGTGGGAGGCAAGTTGTCAGAAGCAGTGAAAAGTTTTGATCGAGGATGTAAGGCATGTGTACGTGTAGGAAGAGAGGAAAGTGATTGGTTCTCAGTTAATGTAGATTTGCGGCAGGGGTGGGTGATGTCTCCATGGTTGTTTAATTTGTTTATGGATGGGGTTGTTAGGGAGGTGAATGCAAGAGTTTTGGAAACAGGGGCAAGTATGCAGTCTGTTGTGGATGAGAGAGCTTGGAAAGTGAGTCAGTTGTTGTTCGCTGATGATACAGTGCTGGTGGCTGATTCATGTGAGAAACTGCAGAAGCTGGTGACTGAGTTTGGTAAAGTGTGTGAAAGAAGAAAGTTAAGAGTAAATGTGAATAAGAGCAAGGTTATTAGGTACAGTAGGGTTGAGGGTCAAGTCAACAGTAAGGTAAGTTTGAATGGAGAAAAACTGGAGGAAGTAAAGTGTTTTAGATATCTGGCAGTGGATCTGGCAGCGGATGGAACCATGGGAGCGGAAGTGAATCATAGGGTGGGGGAGGGGGCGAAAATTCTGGGAGCCTTGAAGAATGTTTGGAAGTCGAGAACATTATCTCGGAAAGCAAAAATGGGTATGTTTGAAGGAATGGTGGTTCCAACAATGTTGTATGGTTGCGAGGCGTGGGCTATGGATAGAGTTGTGCGCAGGAGGATGGATGTGCTGGAAATGAGATGTTTGAGGACAATATGTGGTGTGAGGTGGTTTGATCGAGTAAGTAATGTAAGGGTAAGGGAGATGTGTGGAAATAAATTGAGTGTGGTTGAGAGAGCAGAAGAGGATGTTTTGAAATGGTTTGGTCACATGGAGAGAATGAGTGAGGAAAGATTGACCAAGAGGATATATGTGTCAGAGGTGGAGGGAACGAGGAGAAGTGGGAGACCAAATTGGAGGTGGAAAGATGGAGTGAAAAAGATTTTGAGTGATTGGGGCCTGAACATGTAGGAGGGTGAAAGGCGTGCAAGGAATAGAGTGAATTGGAATGATGTGGTATACCGGGGTCGACGTGCTGTCAATGGACTGAACCAGGGCATGTGAAGCGTCTGGAGTAAACCATGGAAAGTTGTGTGGGGCCTGGATGTGGAAAGGGAGCTGTGGTTTCGGTGCATTATTACATGACAGCTAGAGACTGAGTGTGAACGAATGGGGCCTTTGTTGTCTTTTCCTAGTGCTACCTCGCACACATAAGGGGGGAGGGGGATGGTATTCCATGTGTGGCGAGGTGGCGATGAGAATGAATAAAGGCAGCCAGTGTGAATTGTGTGCATGGGTATATATGTATGTGTCTGTGTGTGTATATATATGTGTACATTGAGATGTATAGGTATGTATATTTGCGTGTGTGGACGTGTATGTATATACATTGTGTATGGGGGTGGGTTGGGCCATTTGTTTCGTCTGTTTCCTTGCGCTACCTCGCAAACGCGGGAGACAGTGACAAAGCAAAATAGAATATATAAATAAATATATATATATATATATATATATATATATATATATATATATATATATATATATATATATATATATATATATATATATATATATTTCCCGCGCTACCAAGGTAGCGTTAAGAATAGAGGACTGGGCCTTTGAAGGAATATCCCCACCTGGCCCCCTTCTCTGTTCCTTCTTTTGGAAAATCAAAAAAAAAAAAAAAAACTAGTGAGGAGGATTTCCAGCCCCCGCTCCCTCCCCTTTTAGTCGCCTTCTACAACACGCAGGGAATACGTGAGAAGTATTCTTTCTCCTTTATCCCCATATATATATATATATATATATATATTTGTTTTTTTTTTTTTGTCGCTGTCTCCCGCGTTTGCGAGGTAGCGCAAGGAAACAGACGAAAGAAATGGCCCAACCCACCCCATACACATGTATATACATACATCCACACACGCAAATATACATACCTACACAGCTTTCCATGGTTTACCCCAGACGCTTCACATGCCCTGATTCAATCCACTGACAGCACGTCAACCCCGGTATACCACATCGCTCCAATTCACTCTATTCCTTGCCCTCCTTTCACCCTCCTGCATGTTCAGGCCCCGATCACACAAAATCTTCTTCACTCCATCTTTCCACCTCCAATTTGGTCTCCCTCTCCTCCTCGTTCCCTCCACCTCCGATACATATATCCTCTTGGTCAATCTTTCCTCACTCATTCTCTCCATGTGCCCAAACCATTTCAAAACACCCTCTTCTGCTCTCTCAACCACGCTCTTTTTATTTCCACACATCTCTCTTACCCTTACGTTACTTACTCGATCAAACCACCTCACACCATACATTGTCCTCAAACATCTCATTTCCAGCACATCCATCCTCCTGCGCACAACTCTATCCACAGCCCACGCCTCGCAACCATACAACATTGTTGGAACCACTATTCTTTCAAACATACCCATTTTTGCTTTCCGAGATAATGTTCTCGACTTCCACACATTCTTCGAGACTCCCAGGATTTTCGCCCCCTCCCCCACCCTATGATCCACTTCCGCTTCCATGGTTCCATCCGCTCTCAGATCCACTCCCAGATATCTAAAACACTTTACTTCCTCCAGTTTTTCTCCATTCAAACTTACCTCCCAATTGACTTGACCCTCAACCCTACTGTACCTAATTACCTTGCTCTTATTCACATTTACTCTTAACTTTCTTCTTTCACACACTTTACCAAACTCAGTCACCAGCTTCTGCAGTTTCTCACATGAATCAGCCACCAGCGCTGTATCATCAGCGAACAACAACTGACTCACTTCCCAAGCTCTCTCATCCCCAACAGACTTCATACTTGCCCCTCTTTCCAAAACTCTTGCATTCACCTCCCTAACAACCCCATCCATAAACAAATTAAACAACCATGGAGACATCACACACCCCTGCCGCAAACCTATATTCACCGAGAACCAATCACTTTCCTCTCTTCCTACACGTACACATGCCTTACATCCTCGATAAAAACTTTTCACTGCTTCTAACAACTTGCCTCCCACACCATATATTCTTAATACCTTCCAAAGAGCATCTCTATCAACTTTATCATATGCCTTCTCCAGATCCATAAATGCTACATACAAATCCATTTGCTTTTCTAAGTATTTCTCACATACATTCTTCAAAGCAAACACCTGATCCACACATCCTCTACCACTTCTGAAACCACACTGCTCTTCCCCAATCTGATGCTCTGTACATGCCTTCACCCTCTCAATCAATACCCTCCCATATAATTTACCAGGAATACTCAACAAACTTATACCTCTGTAATTTGAGCACTCACTCTTATCCTCTTTGCCTTTGTACAATGGCACTATGCACGCATTCTGCCAATCCTCAGGCACCTCACCATGAGTCATACATACATTAAATAATCTTACCAACCAGTCAATAATATAGTCACCCCCTTTTTTAATAAATTCCACTGCAATACCATCCAAACCTGCGGCCTTGCCGGCTTTCATCTTCTGCAAAGCTTTTACTACCTCTTCTCTGTTTACCAAATCATTTTCCCTAACCCTCTCACTTTGCACACCACCTCGACCAAAACACCCTATATCTGCCACTCTATCATCAAACACATTCAACAAACCTTCAAAATACTCACTCCATCTCCTTCTCACATCACCACTACTTGTTATCACCCCCCCATTTGCGCCCTTCACTGAAGTTCCCATTTGCTCCCTTGTCTTACGCACTTTATTTACCTCCTTCCAGAACATCTTTTTATTCTCCCTAAAATTTAATGATACTCTCTCACCCCAACTCTCATTTACCCTCTTTTTCACCTCTTGCACCTTTCTCTTGACCTCCTGTCTCTTTCTTTTATACATCTCCCACTCAATTTCATTTTTTTCCTGCAAAAATCGTCCAAATGCCTCTCTCTTCTCTTTCACTAATAATCTTACTTCTTCATCCCACCACTCACTACCCTTTCTAATCAACCCACCTCCCACTCTTCTCATGCCACAAGCATCTTTTGCGCAATCCATCACTGATTCCCTAAATACATCCCATATCCTCCCTGGGGATAGGGGAGAAAGAATACTTCCCACGTATTCCTTGCGTGTCGTAGAAGGCGAGTAAAAGGGAATGGAGTGGGGGGCTGCAAATCCTCCCGTCTCATTTTTTTTTTTTTCCAAAAGAAGGAACAGAGAAGGGGGCCAGGTGAGGATATTCACTCAAAGGCCCAGTCCTCTGTTCTTAACGCTACCTCGCTAATGCGGGAAATGGCGAATAGTATGAAAGAAAAGAAAGAATATATATATATATATATATATATATATATATATATATATATATATATATATATATATATATATATATATATATTTTTTTTTTTTTTTGCTTTGTCGCTGTCTCCCGCGTTTGCGAGGTAGCGCAAGGAAACAGACGAAAGAAATGGCCCAACCCACCCCCATACACATGTATATACATACGTCCACACACGCAAATATACATACCTACACAGCTTTCCATGGTTTACCCCAGACGCTTCACATGCCCTGATTCAATCCACTGACAGCACATCAACCCCGGTATACCACATCGCTCCAATTCACTCTATTCCTTGCCCTCCTTTCACCCTCCTGCATGTTCAGGCCCCGATCACACAAAATCTTTTTCACTCCATCTTTCCACCTCCAATTTGGTCTCCCTCTTCTCCTCGTTCCCTCCACCTCCGACACATATATCCTCTTGGTCAATTTTTCCTCACTCATTCTCTCCATGTGCCCAAACCGTTTCAAAACACCCTCTTCTGCTCTCTCAACCACGCTCTTTTTATTTCCACACATCTCTCTTACCCTTATGTTACTTACTCGATCAAACCACCTCACACCACACATTGTCCTCAAACATCTCATTTCCAGCACATCCATCCTCCTGCGCACAACTCTATCCATAGCCCACGCCTCGCAACCATACAACATTGTTGGAACCACTATTCCTTCAAACATACCCATTTTTGCTTTCCGAGATAATGTTCTCGACTTCCACACATTCTTCGAGGCTCCCAGGATTTTCGCCCCCTCCCCCACCCTATGATCCACTTCCGCTTCCATGGTTCCATCCGCTCTCAGATCCACTCCCAGATATCTAAAACACTTTACTTCCTCCAGTTTTTCTCCATTCAAACTTACCTCCCAATTGACTTGACCCTCAACCCTACTGTACCTAATTACCTTGCTCTTATTCACATTTACTCTTAACTTTCTTCTTTCACACACTTTACCAAACTCAGTCACCAGCTTCTGCAGTTTCTCACATGAATCAGCCACCAGCGCTGTATCATCAGCGAACAACAACTGACTCACTTCCCAAGCTCTCTCATCCCCAACAGACTTCATACTTGCCCCTCTTTCCAAAACTCTTGCATTCACCTCCCTAACAACCCCATCCATAAACAAATTAAACAACCATGGAGACATCACACACCCCTGCCGCAAACCTATATTCACCGAGAACCAATCACTTTCCTCTCTTCCTACACGTACACATGCCTTACATCCTCGATAAAAACTTTTCACTGCTTCTAACAACTTGCCTCCCACACCATATATTCTTAATACCTTCCAAAGAGCATCTCTATCAACTTTATCATATGCCTTCTCCAGATCCATAAATGCTACATACAAATCCATTTGCTTTTCTAAGTATTTCTCACATACATTCTTCAAAGCAAACACCTGATCCACACATCCTCTACCACTTCTGAAACCACACTGCTCTTCCCCAATCTGATGCTCTGTACATGCCTTCACCCTCTCAATCAATACCCTCCCATATAATTTACCAGGAATACTCAACAAACTTATACCTCTGTAATTTGAGCACTCACTCTTATCCTCTTTGCCTTTGTACAATGGCACTATGCACGCATTCTGCCAATCCTCAGGCACCTCACCATGAGTCATACATACATTAAATAATCTTACCAACCAGTCAATAATATAGTCACCCCCTTTTTTAATAAATTCCACTGCAATACCATCCAAACCTGCGGCCTTGCCGGCTTTCATCTTCTGCAAAGCTTTTACTACCTCTTCTCTGTTTACCAAATCATTTTCCCTAACCCTCTCACTTTGCACACCACCTCGACCAAAACACCCTATATCTGCCACTCTATCATCAAACACATTCAACAAACCTTCAAAATACTCACTCCATCTCCTTCTCACATCACCACTACTTGTTATCACCCCCCCATTTGCGCCCTTCACTGAAGTTCCCATTTGCTCCCTTGTCTTACGCACTTTATTTACCTCCTTCCAGAACATCTTTTTATTCTCCCTAAAATTTAATGATACTCTCTCACCCCAACTCTCATTTACCCTCTTTTTCACCTCTTGCACCTTTCTCTTGACCTCCTGTCTCTTTCTTTTATACATCTCCCACTCAATTTCATTTTTTTCCTGCAAAAATCGTCCAAATGCCTCTCTCTTCTCTTTCACTAATAATCTTACTTCTTCATCCCACCACTCACTACCCTTTCTAATCAACCCACCTCCCACTCTTCTCATGCCACAAGCATCTTTTGCGCAATCCATCACTGATTCCCTAAATACATCCCATATCCTCCCTGGGGATAGGGGAGAAAGAATACTTCCCACGTATTCCTTGCGTGTCGTAGAAGGCGAGTAAAAGGGAATGGAGTGGGGGGCTGCAAATCCTCCCGTCTCATTTTTTTTTTTTTCCAAAAGAAGGAACAGAGAAGGGGGCCAGGTGAGGATATTCACTCAAAGGCCCAGTCCTCTGTTCTTAACGCTACCTCGCTAATGCGGGAAATGGCGAATAGTATGAAAGAAAAGAAAGAATATATATATATATATATATATATATATATATATATATATATATATATATATATATATATATATATATATATATATATTTTTTTTTTTTTTTGCTTTGTCGCTGTCTCCCGCGTTTGCGAGGTAGCGCAAGGAAACAGACGAAAGAAATGGCCCAACCCACCCCCATACACATGTATATACATACGTCCACACACGCAAATATACATACCTACACAGCTTTCCATGGTTTACCCCAGACGCTTCACATGCCCTGATTCAATCCACTGACAGCACATCAACCCCGGTATACCACATCGCTCCAATTCACTCTATTCCTTGCCCTCCTTTCACCCTCCTGCATGTTCAGGCCCCGATCACACAAAATCTTTTTCACTCCATCTTTCCACCTCCAATTTGGTCTCCCTCTTCTCCTCGTTCCCTCCACCTCCGACACATATATCCTCTTGGTCAATTTTTCCTCACTCATTCTCTCCATGTGCCCAAACCGTTTCAAAACACCCTCTTCTGCTCTCTCAACCACGCTCTTTTTATTTCCACACATCTCTCTTACCCTTATGTTACTTACTCGATCAAACCACCTCACACCACACATTGTCCTCAAACATCTCATTTCCAGCACATCCATCCTCCTGCGCACAACTCTATCCATAGCCCACGCCTCGCAACCATACAACATTGTTGGAACCACTATTCCTTCAAACATACCCATTTTTGCTTTCCGAGATAATGTTCTCGACTTCCACACATTCTTCGAGGCTCCCAGGATTTTCGCCCCCTCCCCCACCCTATGATCCACTTCCGCTTCCATGGTTCCATCCGCTCTCAGATCCACTCCCAGATATCTAAAACACTTCACTTCCTCCAGTTTTTCTCCATTCAAACTCACCTCCCAATTGACTTGACCCTCAACCCTACTGTACCTAATAACCTTGCTCTTATTCACATTTACTCTTAACTTTCTTCTTTCACACACTTTACCAAACTCAGTCACCAGCTTCTGCAGTTTCTCACATGAATCAGCCACCAGCGCTGTATCATCAGCGAACAACAACTGACTCACTTCCCAAGCTCTCTCATCCCCAACAGACTTCATACTTGCCCCTCTTTCCAAAACTCTTGCATTCACCTCCCTAACAACCCCATCCATAAACAAATTAAACAACCATGGAGACATCACACACCCCTGCCGCAAACCTACATTCACTGAGAACCAATCACTTTCCTCTCTTCCTACACGTACACATGCCTTACATCCTCGATAAAAACTTTTCACTGCTTCTAACAACTTGCCTCCCACACCATATATTCTTAATACCTTCCAAAGAGCATCTCTATCAACTCTATCATATGCCTTCTCCAGATCCATAAATGCTACATACAAATCCATTTGCTTTTCTAAGTATTTCTCACATACATTCTTCAAAGCAAACACCTGATCCACACATCCTCTACCACTTCTGAAACCACACTGCTCTTCCCCAATCTGATGCTCTGTACATGCCTTCACCCTCTCAATCAATACCCTCCCATATAATTTACCAGGAATACTCAACAAACTTATACCTCTGTAATTTGAGCACTCACTCTTATCCTCTTTGCCTTTGTACAATGGCACTATGCACGCATTCTGCCAATCCTCAGGCACCTCACCATGAGTCATACATACATTAAATAATCTTACCAACCAGTCAATAATATAGTCACCCCCTTTTTTAATAAATTCCACTGCAATACCATCCAAACCTGCTGCCTTGCCGGCTTTCATCTTCTGCAAAGCTTTTACTACCTCTTCTCTGTTTACCAAATCATTTTCCCTAACCCTCTCACTTTGCACACCACCTCGACCAAAACACCCTATATCTGCCACTCTATCATCAAACACATTCAACAAACCTTCAAAATACTCACTCCATCTCCTTCTCACATCACCACTACTTGTTATCACCTCCCCATTTGCGCCCTTCACTGAAGTTCTCATTTGCTCCCTTGTCTTACGCACTTTATTTACCTCCTTCCAGAACATCTTTATATTCTCCCTAAAATTCAATGATACTCTCTCACCCCAACTCTCATTTGCCCTTTTCTTCACCTCTTGCACCTTTCTCTTGACCTCCTGTCTCTTTCTTTTATACGTCTCCCACTCAATTGCATTTTTTCCCTGCAAAAATCGTTCAAATGCCTCTCTCTTCTCTTTCACTAATACTCTTACTTCTTCATCCCACCACTCACTACCCTTTCTAATCAACCCACCTCCCACTCTTCTCATGCCACAAGCATCTTTTGCGCAATCCATCACTGATTCCCTAAATACATCCCATTCCTCCCCCACTCCCCTTACTTCCATTGTTCTCACCTTTTTCCATTCTGTACTCAGTCTCTCCTGGTACTTCCTCACACAAGTCTCCTTCCCAAGCTCACTTACTCTCACCACCCTCTTCACCCCAACATTCACTCTTCTTTTCTGAAAACCCATACAAATCTTCACCTTAGCCTCCACAAGATAATGATCAGACATCCCTCCAGTTGCACCTCTCAGCACATTAACATCCAAAAGTCTCTCTTTCACGCGCCTGTCAATTAACACGTAATCCAATAACGCTCTCTGGCCATCTCTCCTACTTACATAAGTATACTTATGTATATCTCGCTTTTTAAACCAGGTATTCCCAGTCATCAGTCCTTTTTCAGCACATAAATCTACAAGCTCTTCACCATTTCCATTTACAACACTGAACACCCCATGTATACCAATTATTCCCTCAACTGCCACATTACTCACCTTTGCATTCAAATCACTCATCACTATAACCCGGTCTCGTGCATCAAAACCACTAACACACTCATTCAGCTGCTCCCAAAACACTTGCCTCTCATGATCTTTCTTCTCATGCCCAGGTGCATATGCACCAATAATCACCCATCTCTCTCCATCAACTTTCAGTTTTACCCATATTAATCGAGAATTTACTTTCTTACATTCTATCACATACTCCCACAACTCCTGTTTCAGGAGTACTGCTACTCCTTCCCTTGCTCTTGTCCTCTCACTAACCCCTGACTTTACTCCCAAGACATTCCCAAACCACTCTTCCCCTTCACCCTTGAGCTTCGTTTCACTCAGAGCCAAAACATCCAGGTTCCTTTCCTCAAACATACTACCTATCTCTCCTTTTTTCACATCTTGGTTACATCCACACACATTTAGGCACCCCAATCTGAGCCTTCGAGGAGGATGAGCACTCCCCGCGTGACTCCTTCTTCTGTTTCCCATTTTAGAAAGTTAAAAAAAAAACAAGGAGGGGAGGATTTCTGGCCCCCCGCTCCCGTCCCCTCTAGTCGCTTTCTACAACACACGAGGAATGCGTGAGAAGTATTCTTTCACCCCTATCCCCAGGGGTAATATACATATATATATATATATATACACATACACACACATACACACACACACGCACATATACACACACGCACACATACATATATATACATATGAAAAATGTATATATATATATGGGGATAGGGGAGAAAGAATACTTCCCACATATTCCCTGCGTGTCGTAGAAGGCGACTAAAAGGGAAGGGAGCAGGGGGCTGGAAATCCTCCCCTCTCTTTTTTTTTTTTTTTAATTTTCCAAAAGAAGGAACAGAGAAGAGGTCTAGGTGAGGATATTCCCTCAAAGGCCCAGTCCTCTGTTCTTAACGCTACCTCGCTATCGCGGGAAATAGCGAATAGTATGAAAAAAAAACAAAAGAATATATATATATATATATATATATATATATATATATATATATATATATATATATATTATCCCTGGGGATAGGGGATTAAGAATACTTCCCACGTATTCCCTGCGTGTCGTAGAAGGCGACTAAAAGGGGAGGGAGCGGGGGGCTGGAAATCCTCCCCTCTCGTTTTTTTTTTTAATTTTCCAAAAGAAGGAACAGAGGGGGCCAGGTGAGGATATTCCGAAAAAGGCCCAGTCCTCTGTTCTTAACGCTACCTCGCTAATACGGGAAATGGCGAATAGTTTGAAAAAAAAAAAATATATATATATATATATATATATATATATATATATATCCCTGGGGATAGGGGAGAAAGAATACTTCCCACGTATTCCCTGCGTGTCGTAGAAGGCGACTAAAAGGGAAGGGAGCGGGGGCTGGAAATCCTCCCCTCGTTTTTTTTTTTTTTTAATTTTCCAAAAGAAGGAACAGAGAAGGGGGCCAGGTGAGGGTATTCCCTCAAAGGCCCAGTCTTCTGTTCTTAACGCTACCTCGTTATCGCAGGAAATGGCGAATAGTATGAAAAAAAAAAAAAATATATATATATATATATATATATATATATATATTCCTTTATCCCTGGGGATAGGGGAGAAAGAATACTTCCCACGTATTCCCTGCGTGTCGTAGAAGGCGACTAAAAGGGGAGGGAGCGGGGGGCTGGAAATCCTCCCCTCTCAATTTTTTTTAATTTTCCAAAAGAAGGAACAGAGAAGGGGGCCAGGTGAGGATATTCCCTCAGTGGCCCAGTTCTCTGTTCTTAACGCTACCTCGCTAACGCGGGAAATGGCAAATAGTTTGAAAAAAAAAAAAAAAAATATATATTCCTGGGGATAGGGGAGAAAGAATACTTCCCACGTATTCCCTGTGTGTCGTAGAAGGTGACTAAAAGGGGAGGTGAGCAGGTGGCTGGAAATCCTCCTCTCTTTTTTTTTTTTTTCAATTTTCCAAAAGAAGGAACAGAGGAGGGGGCCAGGTCAGGATATTCCCTCAGAGGCCAAGTCCTCTGTTCTTAACGCTACCTTGCTAATGTGGGAAATGGCGAATAGTTTGAAAGAAAAAAAAGAAAGAAATATATATATATATGCCAGGAATACCTGGTTTAAAAAGATATATAAATAATTATGCATATGTAAGTAGGAGACATGGCCAGAGAGCATTATTGCATTACGTGTTAATTGATAGGCGCGCGAAAGAGAGACTTTTGGATGTTAATGTGCTGAGAGATGCAACTGGAGGGATGTCTGATCATCATCTTGTGGAGGCAAAGGTGAAGATATTTAGAGGTTTTCAGAAAAGAAGACAGAATGTTGGGGTATTGAGAGTGGTGAGAGTAAGTGAGCTTGGGAAGGAGACTTGTGTAAGGAAGTACCAGGAGAGACTGAGTACAGAATGGAAAAAGGTGAAAACAAAGGACAAAGGGGAGTCGGGGAGGAATGGGATGTATTTAGGGAAGAAGTGATGGCTTGTGCGAAATATGCTTGTGGCATGAGAAGTGTGGGAGGTGGGCAGATTAGAAAGGGTAGAGTGGTGGGATGAAAAAGTAAGACTATTAGTGAAAGAGAAGAGACAGGCATTTGGACGATTTTTGCTGGGAAATAATGCAAATGACTGGGAGATTTATCAAAGAAAGAGGCAGGAGGTCAACAGAAAGGTGCAAGAGTCAAAAAAGAGGGCAAATGAGAGTTGGGGTGAGAGAGTATCATTAAACTTTAGGGAGAATAAAAAGAAGTTTTGGAAGGAGGTAAATAAAGTGCGTAAGACAAGGGAACAAATGGGAACATCAGTGAAGGGGGCTAATGGGGTGATAACAAGTAGTGGTGATGTGAGAAGGAGATGGAATGAGTATTTTGAAGGTTTGTTGAATGTGTTTGATGACAGAGTGGCAGATATAGGGTGTTTTGGCTGAGGTAGTGTGCAAAGTGAGAGGGTTAGGGAGAATGATTTGGTAAACAGAGAAAAGGTAGTAAAAGCTCTGTGGAAGATGAAAGCCGACAAGGCAGCGGGTTTGGATAGTATTGCAGAGGAATTTATCAAAAAAGGGGATGACTGTATTGTTGACTGGTTGGTAAGGTTATTAAATGTATGTATGACTCATGGTGAGTTGCCTGAGGATTGGCAGAATGCTTGCATAGTGCCATTGTACAAAGGCAAAGGGGATAAGAGTGAGTGCTCAAATTACAGAGGTATAAGTTTGTTGAGTATCCCTGGTAAATTATATGAGAGGGTATTGATTGAGAGGGTGAAGGCATGTACAGAGCATCAGATTGGGGAAGAGCAGAGTGGTCTCAGAAGTGGTAGAGGATGTGTGGATCAGGTATTTGCTTTGAAAAATGTATGTGAGAAATACTTAGAAAAGCAAATTGATTTGTATGTAGCATTTATGGATCTGGAGAGGCAAAAGGCATTTGATAGAGTTGATAGAGATGCTCTGTGGAAGGTAGTAAGAATATGTGGTGTGGGAGGTAAGTTGTTAGAAGCACTGAAAAGTTTTTATCGAGGATGTAAGGCATGTGTACGTGTAGGAAGAGAGGAAAGTGATTGGTTCTCAGTGAATGTTGGTTTGCGGCAGGGGTGCGTGATGTTTCCGTGGTTGTTTAACTTGTTTATAGATGGGGTTGTTAGGGAAGTGGATGTAAGAGTTTTGGAAAGAGGGGCAAGTATGCAGTCCGTTGTGGATGAGAGAACTTGGGAAGTGAGTCAGTTGTTGTTCGCTGATGATACAGCGCTGGTGGCTGATTCATGTGAGAAACTGCAGAAGCTGGTGACTGAGTTTGGTAAAGTGTGTGAAAGAAGAAAGCTGAGAGTAAATGTGAATAAGAGCAAGGTTATTGGGTACAGTAGGGTTGAGGGACAAGACAAATGGGAGGTAAGTTTGAATGGAGAAAAACTGGGGGAAGTGAAGTGTTTTAGATATATGGAAGTGGATTTGGAAGTGGATGGAACCATGGAAGCAGAAGTGAATCATAGGGTAGGGAAGAGGGCGAAAGTTTTGGGAGCATTGAAAACGGTGTGGAAGTCAAGAATGTTATCTTGGAAAGCAGAAATCGGTATGTTTGAAGGAATAGTGGCACCAACAATGTTATATGGTTGCGAGGTGTGGGCTATATATAAAGTTGTGAGGAGGAGGGTGGATGTGCTGGAAATGAGATGTTTGAGGACAATATGTAGTGTGAGGTGGTTTGATCAATTAACTACTAATAGGGTACGAGAGATGTGTGGTAACAAAAGGAGTGTAGTTGAGAGAGCAGATGAGGGTGTTTTGAAATGGTTTGGCCACATGAAGAGAATGAGTGAGGAAAGATTGACAAAGATGATATATGTGTCAGAGGTGGAGGGAACGAGAAGTGGGAGACCAAATTGGAGGTGGAGAGATGGAGTGAAAAAGATTTTGAGTGATTGGGGCCTGAACTTACAGGAGGGTGAAAGGCGTGCAAGGAATAGGGTGAATTGAAATGATGTGGTATTCCAGGGTCGACATGCTGTCAATGGATTGAACCAGGGCATGTGAAGCGTCTAGGGTAAACCATGGAAAGTTTTTTGGGGCCTGGATGTGGAAAGGGAGCTGTGGTTTCGATGCATTATATATGACAGCTAGAGACTGAGTGTGAACGAATGTGGACTTTGTTGTCTTTCCCTGGCGCTACTTCACACACATGCGGGGGGAGGGGGTTTCATTTCATGTGTGGAGGGGTGGCGACGGGAATGAATAAGGGCAGACAGTATGAATTATGTACATGTGTATGTATGTATATGTCTGTGTGTGTATGTATATATATGTGTACGTTGAGATGTATAGGTATGTATATATATGTGTACGTTGAGATGTATAGGTATGTATATATATGTGTACGTTGAGATGTATAGGTATGTATATGAGCATGTGTGTACGTGTATGTATATACATGTGTATGTGGGTGGGTTGGGCCATTCTTTCGTTTGTTTCCTTGTGCTATCTAGCGAACACGGGAGACAGTGACAAAGTATAATAATAATAATAATATATACATGTATATAACTAAGAGGAAAAATGAAACACAATATGTCCCAAGTGCACCTTTGTGTGTTTAATGCATCATCAAGAGAAATACAAGAATAAGAATGATGACTTACAACAGTCATCATGTATACAAGAGAGGCAGAGCTGAGGTGCTTTTGGTACACAAGTTTTTGTGGCTTTCGGGCTGGCACCTTCGTGCCTCTTATATATTCTATTAGGCATCAATAACAGCAAACCATTTACAAATTCTGCGTGCAACTTAGCTATCCATTTTTGTATAGATCTTCACAAATATTCATGTTACAATTGTTTGTGTATTCAATAAAAGAGGATTCACTGATATTTCTCTTGATCAAGGTGTTACAAGTTATAACTGAATAAGCAATATTCCCATCAATACAGTTGTCATGATTTATAAAATGACTAAACAAAACATTTCAATCTTGTTATGTTCTTATACAATATCTATGTTACTTAAGTCTACCGTAGAGAGAGATTTACAAGTCTGTCCAATATAAAACATATTAGAGCTTTTATGATGTATTCTAACTTTACGATGTATTTTAACTTTCTAAAAGGGGAAACAGAAGAAGGAGTCACGCGGGGAGTGCTCATCCTCCTCGAAGGCTCAGATTGGGGTGTCTAAATGTGTGGATGTAACCAAGATGAGAAAAAAGGAGAGATAGGTAGTGTATTTGAGGAAAGGAACCTGGATGTTTTGGCTCTGAGTGAAACGAAGCTCAAGGGTAAAGGGGAAGAGTGGTTTGGAAATGTCTTGGGAGTAAAGTCAGGGGTTAGTGAAAGGACTAGAGCAAGGGAAGGAGTAGCACTACTCCTGAAACAGGAGTGGTAGAAGTATGTGATAGAGTGTAAGAAAGTGAGCTCTAGATTGATATGGAAAAAAAATGAAAGTGGATGGAGAGAGATGGGTGATTATTGGTGCGTATGCACCTGGGCATGAAAGAAAGATCATGAGAGGCAAGTGTTTTGGGAGCAGCTGAGTGAGTGTGTTAGTAGTTTTGATGCATGAGACCAGGTTATAGTGATGGGTGTTTTGAATGCAAAGGTGAGTAATGTGGCAGTTGAGGGAATAATTGGTGTACGTGGGGTGTTCAGTGTTGTAAATGGAAATGGTGAAGAGCTTGTAGATTTCTGTGCTGAAAAAGGACCGGTGATTGGGAATACCTGGTTTAAAAAGAGATATACATAAGTATATGTATGTAAGTAGGAGGCTGTAAAAGGACTGGTGATTGGGAATACCTGGTTTAAAAAGAGAGATATACATAAGTATACGTACATAAGCAGGAGAGATGGCCAGAGAACATTATTGGATTATGTGTTAATTGATAGGCGCGCAAAAGAGAGACTTTTGGATGTTAATGTGCTGAGAGGTGCGACTGGAGGGATGTCTGATCATTATCTTGTGGAGGTGAAGATTTGTAGAGGTTTTCAGAAAAAAAGAGAATGTTGGGGTGAAGAGAGTGGTGAGAGTAAGTGAGCTTGGGAAGGAGACTTGTGTCAGGAAGTACCAGGAGAGACTGAGTACAGAATGGAAAAAGGTGAGAACAAAGGACGTAAGGGGAGTGGGGGAGGAATGGGATATTTATGGAAGCTGTGATGGCTTGCGCAAAAGATGCTTGTGGCATGAGAAGCGTGGGAGGTGGGTAGATTAGAAAGGGTAATGAGTGGTAGGATGAAGAAGTAAGAGTATTAGAGAAAGAGAAGAGAGAGGCATTTGGATGAATCTTGCAGGGAAACAAATACAAATGAGTGGGAGATGCATAAAAGAATGAGGCAGGAGGTCAAGAGAAAGGTGCAAGAGGTGAAAAAGAAGGCAAATGAGAGTTGGGGTGAGAGAGTATCATTAATTTTTTGGGAGAATAAAAAGATGTTTTGGAAGGAGGTAAATAAAGTACGTAAGACAAGGGAACAAATGGGAACTTCAGTGAAGGGGGCTAATGGGGAGGTGATAACAAGTAGTGGTGATGTGAGAAGGAGATGGAGTGAGTATTTTAGGGGTTTGTTGAATGTGTTTGATGATACAGTGGCAGATATAGGGTGTTTTGGTCGAGGTGGTGTGCAAAGTGAGAGGGTGAGGGAAAATGATTTGGTAAACTGAGAAGTGGTAGTAAAAGCTTTGGAGAAGATGAAAGCTGGCAAGGCAGCGGGTTTGGATGGTATTGCAGAGTAATTTATTAAAAAAAGGGGGTGACTGTATTGTTGACTGGTTGGTAAGGTTATTTAAAGTATGTATGACTAATGGTGAGGTGCCTGAGGATTGGCGGAATGCTTGCATAGTGCCTTTGTACAAAGGCAAAGGGGATAAAAGTGAGTGCTCAAATTACAGAGGTATAAGTTTGTTGAGTATTCCTGGGAAATTATATGGGAGGGTATTGATTGAGAGGGTGAAGGCATGTACAGAGCATCAGATTGGGGAAGAGCAGTGTGGTTTCAGAAGTGGTGGAGGAGGAGTGGATCAGGTGTTTGCTTTGAAGAATGTATGTGAGAAATACTTAGAAAAGCAAATGGATTTGTATGTAGCATTTATGGATCTGGAGAAGGCATATAACAGAGTTGATAGAGAAGGTATTAAGGTATTAAGAATATATGGTGTGGGAGGTATTAAGAATATATGGTGTGGGAGGCAAGTTGTTAGAAGCAGTGAAAAGTTTTTATCGAGAATGCAAGGCATGTGTACGTGTACAAAGAGGGGAAAGTGATTGGTTCTCAGTGAATGTAGGTTTGTGGCAGGGGTGTGTGATGTCTCCATGGTTGTTTAATCTATTTATGGATGGGGTTGTTATGGAGGTGAATGCAAGAGTTTTGGTAAGAGGGGCAAGTATGCAGTCTGTTGTGGATGAAAGAGCTTGGGAAGTGAGTCAGTTGTTGTTTGCTGATGATACAACGCTGGTGGCTGATTCATGTAAGAAACTGCAGAAGCTGGTGACTGAGTTTGGCAAAGTGTGTGAAAGAAGAGAGCTGAGATTAAATGTGAATAAGAGCAAGGTTATTAGGTACAGTAGGGTTGAGGGTCAACAGGAAGGTAAGTTTGAATGGAGAAAAACTGGAGGAAGGGAAGTGTTTTAGATATATGGAAGTGGATTTGGAAGTGGATGGAACCATGGAAGCAGAAGTGAATCATAGGGTAGGGAAGGGGGCGAAAGTTTTGGGAGCATTGAAAACGGTGTGGAAGTCAAGAATGTTATCTTGGAAAGCAGAAATCGGTATGTTTGAAGGAATAGTGGCACCAACAATGTTATATGGTTGCGAGGTGTGGGCTATATATAAAGTTGTGAGGAGGAGGGTGGATGTGCTGGAAATGAGATGTTTGAGGACAATATGTAGTGTGAGGTGGTTTGATCAAGTAACTACTAATAGGGTACGAGAGATGTGTGGTAACAAAAGGAGTGTAGTTGAGAGAGCAGATGAGGGTGTTTTGAAATGGTTTGGTCACATGAAGAGAATGAGTGAGGAAAGATTGACAAAGATGATATATGTGTCAGAGGTGGAGGGAACGAGAAGTGGGAGACCAAATTGGAGGTGGAGAGATGGAGTGAAAAAGATTTTGAGTGATTGGGGCCTGAACTTACAGGAGGGTGAAAGGCGTGCAAGGAATAGGGTGAATTGAAATGATGTGGTATTCCAGGGTCGACATGCTGTCAATGGATTGAACCAGGGCATGTGAAGCGTCTAGGGTAAACCATGGAAAGTTTTTTGGGGCCTGGATGTGGAAAGGGAGCTGTGGTTTCGATGCATTATATATGACAGCTAGAGACTGAGTGTGAACGAATGTGGACTTTGTTGTCTTTCCCTGGCGCTACTTCACACACATGCGGGGGGAGGGGGTTTCATTTCATGTGTGGAGGGGTGGCGACGGGAATGAATAAGGGCAGACAGTATGAATTATGTACATGTGTATGTATGTATGTGTCTGTGTGTGTATGTATATATATGTGTACGTTGAGATGTATAGGTATGTATATATATGTGTACGTTGAGATGTATAGGTATGTATATGAGCATGTGTGTACGTGTATGTATATACATGTGTATGTGGGTGGGTTGGGCCATTATTTCGTTTGTTTCCTTGTGCTATCTAGCGAACACGGGAGACAGTGACAAAGTATAATAATAATAATAATATATACATGTATATAACTAAGAGGAAAAATGAAACACAATATGTCCCAAGTGCACCTTTGTGTGTTTAATGCATCATCAAGAGAAATACAAGAATAAGAATGATGACTTACAACAGTCATCATATATACAAGAGAGGCAGAGCTGAGGTGCTTTTGGTACACAAGTTTTTGTGGCTTTCGGGCTGGCACCTTCGTGCCTCTTATATATTCTATTAGGCATCAATAACAGCAAACCATTTACAAATTCTGCGTGCAACTTAGCTATCCATTTTTCTATAGATCTTCACAAATATTCATGTTACAATTGTTTGTGTATTCAATAAAAGAGGATTCACTGATATTTCTCTTGATCAAGGTGTTACAAGTTATAACTGAATAAGCAATATTCCCATCAATACAGTTGTCATGATTTATAAAATGACTAAACAAAACATTTCAATCTTGTTATGTTCTTATACAATATCTATGTTACTTAAGTCTACCGTAGAGAGAGATTTACAAGTCTGTCCAATATAAAACATATTAGAGCTTTTATGATGTATTCTAACTTTACGATGTATTTTAACTTTCTAAAAGGGGAAACAGAAGAAGGAGTCACGCGGGGAGTGCTCATCCTCCTCGAAGGCTCAGATTGGGGTGTCTAAATGTGTGGATGTAACCAAGATGAGAAAAAAGGAGAGATAGGTAGTGTATTTGAGGAAAGGAACCTGGATGTTTTGGCTCTGAGTGAAACGAAGCTCAAGGGTAAAGGGGAAGAGTGGTTTGGAAATGTCTTGGGAGTAAAGTCAGGGGTTAGTGAAAGGACTAGAGCAAGGGAAGGAGTAGCACTACTCCTGAAACAGGAGTGGTAGAAGTATGTGATAGAGTGTAAGAAAGTGAGCTCTAGATTGATATGGAAAAAAAATGAAAGTGGATGGAGAGAGATGGGTGATTGTTGGTGCGTATGCACCTGGGCATGAAAGAAAGATCATGAGAGGCAAGTGTTTTGGGAGCAGCTGAGTGAGTGTGTTAGTAGTTTTGATGCATGAGACCAGGTTATAGTGATGGGTGTTTTGAATGCAAAGGTGAGTAATGTGGCAGTTGAGGGAATAATTGGTGTACGTGGGGTGTTCAGTGTTGTAAATGGAAATGGTGAAGAGCTTGTAGATTTCTGTGCTGAAAAAGGACCGGTGATTGGGAATACCTGGTTTAAAAAGAGAGATATACATAAGTATATGTATGTAAGTAGGAGGCTGTAAAAGGACTGGTGATTGGGAATACCTGGTTTAAAAAGAGAGCTATACATAAGTATACGTACATAAGCAGGAGAGATGGCCAGAGAACATTATTGGATTATGTGTTAATTGATAGGCGTGCAAAAGAGAGACTTTTGGATGTTAATGTGCTGAGAGGTGCGACTGGAGGGATGTCTGATCATTATCTTGTGGAGGTGAAGATTTGTAGAGGTTTTCAGAAAAAAAGAGAATGTTGGGGTGAAGAGAGTGGTGAGAGTAAGTGAGCTTGGGAAGGAGACTTGTGTCAGGAAGTACCAGGAGAGACTGAGTACAGAACGGAAAAAGGTGAGAACAAAGGACGTAAGGGGAGTGGGGGAGGAATGGGATATTTATGGAAGCTGTGATGGCTTGCGCAAAAGATGCTTGTGGCATGAGAAGCGTGGGAGGTGGGTAGATTAGAAAGGGTAATGAGTGGTAGGATGAAGAAGTAAGAGTATTAGAGAAAGAGAAGAGAGAGGCATTTGGATGAATCTTGCAGGGAAACAAATACAAATGAGTGGGAGATGCATAAAAGAATGAGGCAGGAGGTCAAGAGAAAGGTGCAAGAGGTGAAAAAGAAGGCAAATGAGAGTTGGGGTGAGAGAGTATCATTAATTTTTTGGGAGAATAAAAAGATGTTTTGGAAGGAGGTAAATAAAGTACGTAAGACAAGGGAACAAATGGGAACTTCAGTGAAGGGGGCTAATGGGGAGGTGATAACAAATAGTGGTGATGTGAGAAGGAGATGGAGTGAGTATTTTAGGGGTTTGTTGAATGTGTTTGATGATACAGTGGCAGATATAGGGTGTTTTGGTCGAGGTGGTGTGCAAAGTGAGAGGGTGAGGGAAAATGATTTGGTAAACTGAGAAGTGGTAGTAAAAGCTTTGGAGAAGATGAAAGCTGGCAAGGCAGCGGGTTTGGATGGTATTGCAGAGTAATTTATTAAAAAAAGGGGGTGACTGTATTGTTGACTGGTTGGTAAGGTTATTTAAAGTATGTATGACTAATGGTGAGGTGCCTGAGGATTGGCGGAATGCTTGCATAGTGCCTTTGTACAAAGGCAAAGGGGATAAAAGTGAGTGCTCAAATTACAGAGGTATAAGTTTGTTGAGTATTCCTGGTAAATTATATGGGAGGGTATTGATTGAGAGGGTGAAGGCATGTACAGAGCATCAGATTGGGGAAGAGCAGTGTGGTTTCAGAAGTGGTGGAGGAGGAGTGGATCAGGTGTTTGCTTTGAAGAATGTATGTGAGAAATACTTAGAAAAGCAAATGGATTTGTATGTAGCATTTATGGATCTGGAGAAGGCATATAACAGAGTTGATAGAGAAGGTATTAAGGTATTAAGAATATATGGTGTGGGAGGTATTAAGAATATATGGTGTGGGAGGCAAGTTGTTAGAAGCAGTGAAAAGTTTTTATCGAGAATGCAAGGCATGTGTACGTGTACAAAGAGGGGAAAGTGATTGGTTCTCAGTGAATATAGCTTTGTGGCAGGGGTGTGTGATGTCTCCATGGTTGTTTAATCTATTTATGGATGGGGTTGTTATGGAGGTGAATGCAAGAGTTTTGGTAAGAGGGGCAAGTATGCAGTCTGTTGTGGATGAAAGAGCTTGGGAAGTGAGTCAGTTGTTGTTTGCTGATGATACAACGCTGGTGGCTGATTCATGTAAGAAACTGCAGAAGCTGGTGACTGAGTTTGGTAAAGTGTGTGAAAGAAGAGAGCTGAGATTAAATGTGAATAAGAGCAAGGTTATTAGGTACAGTAGGGTTGAGGGTCAACAGGAAGGTAAGTTTGAATGGAGAAAAACTGGAGGAAGGGAAGTGTTTTAGATATCTGGGAGTGGATTTGGCAGCGGATAGAACCATGGAAGCGGAAGTGAATCATAGGGTGGGGGAGGGGGTGAAAGTTCTGGGAGCATTGAAGAATGTGTGGAAGTCGAGAACATTATCTCGGAAAGCAAAAATGGTTATGTTTGAAGGAATAGTGGTTCCAACAATGTTATATGGTTGCGAGGTGTGGGCTATGGATAGAGTTGTGGGGAGGAGGGTGGATGTGCTGGAAATGAGATGTTTGACGACAATATGTGGTGTGAGGTGGTTTGATCGTGTAAGTAATGAAAGGGTAAGAGAGATGTGTGGTAATAAAAAGAGTGTGGTTGAGAGAGCAGAAGAGGGTGTTCTGAATGGTTTGGGCACATGGAGAGAATGAGTGACGAAAGATTGACCAAGAGAATATGTGTGTCAGAGGTGGAGGGAACTAGAAATGGGAGACCAAATTGGAGGTGGAAAGATGGAGTGAAAAAGATTTTAAGTGATCAGGGCCTGAACATGCAGGAGGGTGAAAGGCGTTCAAGGAATAGAGTGAATTGGAACGATGTGGTATACCAGGATCGACGTGCTGTCAATGGATTGAACCAGGGCATGTGAAGCGTCTGGGGTAAAGCATGGAAAGTTCTGTGGGGCCTGGATGTGGAAAGGAAGCTGTGGTTTCGGTGCATTATTACATGACAGCTAGAGACTGAGTGTGAACGAATGGGGCCTTTGTTGTCTTTTCCTAGCGCTACCTCGCACACATGAGGGGGGGAAGGGGGTTTTTATTCCATGTGTGGCGAGATGGCGATGGGAATAAATAAGGGCAGACAGTAAGAATTATGTACATGTGTATATATGTATATGTCTGTGTGTGTATATATATGTATACGTTGAGATGTATAGGTATGTATATTTGCGTGTGGACGTGTATGTACATACATGTGTATGGGGGTGGGCTGGGCCATTCTTTCATCTGTTTCCTTGCGCTACCTCGCTAACGCGGGAAACAGCGACAGAGCAAAACAAATAAATAAATAAATACGATGTATTCTGTAAACATAACCCACAGAATTTTCTGAGGAGTTTTTGAGTAAGATATTCACAATAGTATTGTTATTGCAGATGGCTAAATTCATATTAAAGGATCTGAATAAGTTGGAAAATAGGATATAATTAAATAAAAAACTTCAAAATTCTTGGTATCAAGAGGACCTTTAGGTATATCTAAAAAAAAAATTTCTTTGTCAAATTAGAAATTTATCAATGAAAGATCTACAATACTTTTGCTTGAATCCAATAGAATGTATCTTCTTCAATATACTTAATGCCCTAAGAAACACCACAATTGCTTAATTCTATCATGATAGAATTAAATAATCTTGTACCTTCCTCTGTCTGAAATTTCCTTAGCATCCATTTAATATCCTACATCCCAGTCAATCACATACATAACAGGAAGACCCTGTGAGTAGCGCCTGAAGTTGGCGATGAAAGTATCAATGACGTCGCGAGCTGTGCTGGCACCAGCCGTGTGTGGAGTTATCACAACCTGTGGGGAACAACTTTATGACATGACACTGTGTGTGGAGTTATCACAACCTGTGGGGAACAACATTATGACATGAAACTGTATACTAGACACTGATGAAATACACTGTATACTAGACAATGGTGAATTACACTCTATACTAGACAATGATGAAATACAGTGTACAACGTATACTAGACAATGATGAATTATAGTGTACAATGTATACTAGACAATGACGAAATACAGTGTACAATATATACTAGACTATGACGAAATACAGTGTACAATGTATACTAGACAATCACTGCTAAGCAAGTAATGTCTGGTACAAAGAAACAGCCATGTATAGAATGCAGACAGAACGTGAGGAGCACATAACCAACCCACAGTCACAATTTCTTTAATATGTCACGCATATAGTTCTGTTTACTAGCAATACACTCTACACACATTCTGGGCAAGATAACAATTGTCTCATTCTAAACTTTATTGTAACAAGAGTATTCTAATGGGGTCATTTTGTAACAAGAGTATTCTAGTGGGGTTATACTGTAACAAGAGTATTCTTGTGGGGTTATACTGGAGTCACAAGTCATCAAAACACAATACCTTCATCCATTGAAGAAAAAAATCTCGCTACTTAGTGACCATGTGTCATTATCCATCACTCACACAAAAACATTTTCAAGTTACAAGGAAGTGTTACAACCTGGCAAACCTGTATACATACAGCCAGGTCATATCACATCTGGGCCTGGCAAGTTATTCCTGTAATTTGTACCCTGAGTGAGTACCTTCTGTCGGTATGGTCAAAGATGAGCGAGGTGGAGCACCACCACCTGGTGCACTCTCTCCTCACCAAGACTTAGGTTCAGCCTAGTTAATGTGTCTGATTCAGGATCTGAAGGTGTTCTGGGTGAAAACCATGCCCACATTTACCACCTGCATTGCTCCCAAACATGGGACAAGATACCCTTTAAGCTGGTGATATGTGCGAATTTCAGTGAGGTAGACACTCCCACCCTCCAAGAACAATGAGGTAGACACTACCACTCTCCAAGAACAATGAGGTAGACACTACCACCCTCCAAGAACAATGAGGTAGACACTATCACCCTCCAAGAACAATGAGGTAAACACTACCATCCTCCAGGAACAATGAGGTAGATACCACCATCCTCCAAGAACAATGAAGTAGACACTACCACCCTCCAGGAACAATGAGATACACACTACCATCCTCCAAGAACAATGAGGTAGACACTACCACCCTCCAAGAACAATGAGGTAGACACTACCACCCTCCAAGAACAATGAGGTAGACACTACCACCCTCCAAGAACAATGAGGTAGACACTACCACCCTCCAGGAACAATTACATCCATCTTAGATCACCCAGTATCCCACATACGATCCAAAAACTCTACACCTGATTCTTATGAACATGGCTGACAGCTGCTACCTGCTCCCTGAGCCTCTCCCTTTATCAGTGTTGTGCTCCCCCGCCCCACCATCTCTCAATGAAAGCGGACATACATATAAACTTATCGCCACTTACTGACTCAGCAAAGAGCAATTTTGGCAGCTGGCTACAACGTGCTCACTGCAAGTGACTATAGTGGCCAATGAAAATGATGTTATGACATGAACTGTACAGCCAGGTCCACCAATGCTTTTTTCTCCAACGCATTAAGCAGCTTCTGCAGCAGCAAAATCAAGCACTCACCAGTCACATGAATGAACTCTACAAACACCTTCACAACAAAGTGTAACGTGTTGTTCAAATGGTGAAGACGGCCTCTTACTAGGTGCACCATACAAAGCTGGTTACTATCGGTATGATACAATATATGAATTAACTGGCGGTGAGAAGCGAAGGCTCTACCCCTTCTCCTGTATAGACCAACTAAGCGATGAAAAGGCTGCACACCAAGTTAACAACCAGTGAGTCAATATTAGCCAACGATTACAACTCGACATCAGCTGTCTCCCAGCATACCTACCAACCCCCCATCCCCCTAAAACACAGTAAAAGCAGTAAAAGAATATTACGAAACTAAACTCCTTTAATGCCTTCAAACCAAATGCCCAACCACACCCATAGATCCCACAGTGAAACTATACGAGGAATTCTTTCTTGAATCACCTACACTGTCATGATTATTTCTTCACTTATACAATGTAGACGCAAAAAATTTGGATGAAAGCTTATAACACTCCACTACCCAAATCCACCAACTCATGAGTTTCTTTATAGCTTACGACTGTGTCTATGCTAACACTGCTGATTCAATCGACCCTCTGTACTTTGGAAAAATGAAGTCTTCCTCCACCACTCATTGCTCTGTCAACATATGTGACCTCATTTACCATAATTTGGAGAAGTGCAAGACCTCGGCTGCACTCAATATTCGTAGGCTTCACTAAAACTTTCCACTTGGTCAACCATAACATCATCATCATCACTGTCATCAACAAGAATGATAGCAAATCAGAGATCGATGGATGGAGTAAAAAGGATTTTGAGCGATCGGGGCTTGTATGTGCAGGAGGGTGAAAGGCACACAAGGGATAGAAAGAATTGGAATGATGTGGCATACAGGTCCATATACTGTCAATGGACTGAACCAGAGCATGTGAAGTGTCCAGGGTAAACCATGGAAAGGTCTGTAGGGCCTGGTTGTAGATTGGAAACCACAGTTTTGTTGCATCACAATGACAGTTAGATAATGGCTGTGAATGGATGTGTCCTTTTTTCATTTGTTCCTAGCATTAACACAGGAAATGGTGATCAAGTATGAAAATAAAAAATTATCAAATGCAATAGATCTAAGGAAGAGAGGGAGAAAAGGGAAGAATACACTCAGAAAGCAAATAGCTGAGGACACAAAAGCAAGGCAAGAGGATGAAACAGCCCCAAAAGGATTGCAGGGAAAGTAGAAGTGTCAGGAAATGGTAATGTCAGACTAAAAGTATAGTGTACAAATGTTGATGAATTAGTAGTTAATGGGAAAGAGCTGGAATCCTAGGACTGTGTGAGGGAAAGTGCACCAACTGTCACTGGAGACATGACAAGGAACCTTATAAGAGATGAGATCTCACTTGTTCTAACCAGAGGGGTATATAATCGTGAGACGGGAAGACTAGCACTGTCAATAAAACATAGCCTTAAGTTTCAAGACACAGTGGAGGCTGACCCATTCAGACCAAACATAATTGAAAAAGTAACAGCTGGGAAGAAAAGCATTGTGGTGTTAGTAAGAGGTAACAGTTGGGAAGAAGTGCACTGTGGTGGTGTTATTATACAATCTTCCAAAGTATTTCAACAATCCAGAATGAATATAAAATAACAATGATGGAACAATCAAGATGGCATATGATGCAGTTAGACAATCAATTACTTTATACAAATGGCAACAACTGATAATGTAGGATTTCATCTTTAAAGAGGGAGACTTGAGAAAATTGGATTCTAGAAGGGGAGGAATGGAAACACAAATTTTTAGTGTGCATACAGGTAAATCTCCTTCACCACCATGTCAGTGAGCATACTAGGATGAGAGATACTGTTATACTTTCATTGTTAGATCTTATCTTTACATATACCAGCATGGATGCAGAGAATATTACATTTGACACACCAACTGGAAAGTGATCACAAAATTCTCAAGCTTAACTATGTGGTAAATGAGGATGTTAATGAAGCAGAGGTGAAGCAGAACCTAATGAGGAGATACAATTGTGACAATTGCATAAACCTCAACAGTTTCTATGGTAAAATGGATGAGGGTACAGAAACCAATGCTTTGTGATGAGAGGTTCTGTGGAATGTATTATGATGGAGTACAAACATGAGTACTTCTAGCCTTAAGTACAGAAAGAATGGTAAGAAAGAGAGAAAAGGCTTAATAAAAGATGTCAAAAAGCAAAAGAGCTTTGGGATGTGCAATGGCAAAGATAAACCAGCACTCCAGCCAGCCAGCATTTGTTTTTCTTTTTTTCTTTTTTTTTTTGCTTTGTCGCTGTCTCCCGCGCTTGCGAGGTAGCGCAAGGAAACAGACGAAAGAAATGGCCCAACCCACCCCCATACACATGTATATACATACGTCCACACACACAAATATACATACCTACACAGCTTTCCATGGTTTACCCCAGACGCTTCGCATGCCTTGATTCAATCCACTGACAGCACGTCAACCCCGGTATACCACATCGCTCCAATTCACTCTATTCCTTGCCCTCCTTTCACCTTCCTGCATGTTCAGGCCCCGATCACACAAAATCTTTTTCACTCCATCTTTCCACCTCCAATTTGGTCTCCCTCTTCTCCTCGTTCCCTCCACCTCCGACACATATATTCTCTTGGTCAATCTTTCCTCACTCATTCTCTCCATGTGCCCGAACCATTTCAAAACACCCTCTTCTGCTCTCTCAACCACGCTCTTTTTATTTCCACACATCTCTCTTACCCTTACGTTACTTACTCGATCAAACCACCTCACACCACACATTGTCCTCAAACATCTCATTTCCAGCACATCCATCCTCCTGCGCACAACTCTATCCATAGCCCACGCCTCGCAACCATACAACATTGTTGGAACCACTATTCCTTCAAACATACCCATTTTTGCTTTCCGAGATAATGTTCTCGACTTCCACACATTCTTCAAGGCCCCCAGAATTTTCGCCCCCTCCCCCACCCTATGATCCACTTCCGCTTCCATGGTTCCATCCGCTGCCAGATCCCCTCCCAGATATCTAAAACAATTTACTTCCTCCAGTTTTTCTCCATTCAAACTCACCTCCCAATTGACTTGACCCTCAACCCTACTGTACCTAATAACCTTGCTCTTATTCACATTTACTCTTAACTTTCTTCTTTCACACACTTTACCAAACTCAGTCACCAGCTTCTGCAGTTTCTCACATGAATCAGCCACCAGCGCTGTATCATCAGCGAACAACAACTGACTCACTTCCCAAGCTCTCTCATCCCCAACAGACTTCATACTTGCCCCTCTTTCCAAAACTCTTGCATTCACCTCCCTAACAACCCCATCCATAAACAAATTAAACAACCATGGAGACATCACACACCCCTGCCGCAAACCTACATTCACTGAGAACAAATCACTTTCCTCTCTTCCTACACGTACACATGCCTTACATCCTCGATAAAAACTTTTCACTGCTTCTAACAACTTACCTCCCACACCATATATTCTTAATACCTTCCACAGAGCATCTCTATCAACTCTATCATATGCCTTCTCCAGATCCATAAATGCTACATACAAATCCATTTGCTTTTCTAAGTATTTCTCAGATACATTCTTCAAAGCAAACACCTGATCCACACATCCTCTACCACTTCTGAAACCACACTGCTCTTCCCCAATCTGATGCTCTGTACATGCCTTCACCCTCTCAATCAATATCCTCCCATACAATTTACCAGGAATACTCAACAAACTTATACCTCTGTAATTTGAGCACTCACTCTTATCCCCTTTGCCTTTGTACAATGGCACTATGCACGCATTCCGCCAATCCTCAGGCACCTCCCCATGAGTCATACATACATTAAATAACCTTACCAACCAGTCAACAATACAGTCACCCCCTTTTTTAATAAATTCCAGCATTTGTAAAGAGTAAAAAAGCTAGGAAGGAGAACATCATGAGAAAGAGGGAGAAAAAAAAAATTGAAAAGAATATAGTGGACAAAGCAGGTGAAAACACAAAACTTTTCCAATAATTCATCTAAGTGTCAGTTGTCAGTTAAAGAGCAACAAATCAGGGCTAAGGGATTCAGTGGGAAGAACTGTTTAGGATAACATAAGGATATATGTGGAACTGAATAACACTATAGCCCCAACATCAGTGAGAGGCGAAAGGGGAGTAGGTTTTAGAAAGTATTAAGATATCTATAAAAGGCACTAATAAAATACTTAAAGGTCTTAACTCATACAAAACTCAATGACTCAATGAAATTTCACCATATCTACTGAATACTGATGTGTGCTCATACAACAGACAAACATCTTGAAATACTATTCAAATGTCAATGGAAAGAGGCAGAATGAAGAGGGCAGTGCCGAGGGAATGGAAAAGGGCAAATGTCATACCCATCTATAAGAAAGGAGACCATGAACAGGCACTGAATAACAGATTGGTCTTACTGACAGGGGTGGTTTGCACCATTTCAAAAAAGATAATTTGATTGAGTAAGTAATGAAAGGGTAAGAGAGATATTATTTTTTTTTTATTATACTTTGTCGCTGTCTCCCGCGTTTGCGAGGTAGCGCAAGCAAACAGACGAAAGAAATGGCCCAACCCCCCCATACACATGTATATACATACGCCCACACACGCAAATATACATACCTACACAGCTTTCCATGGTTTACCCCAGACGCTTCACATGCCTTGATTCAATCCACTGACAGCACGTCAACCCCGGTATACCACATCGCTCCAATTCACTCTATTCCTTGCCCTCCTTTCACCCTCCTGCATGTTCAGGCCCCGATCACACAAAATCTTTTTCACTCCATCTTTCCACCTCCAATTTGGTCTCCCTCTTCTCCTTGTTCCCTCCACCTCCGACACATATATCCTCTTGGTCAATCTTTCCTCACTCATCCTCTCCATGTGCCCAAACCACTTCAAAACACCCTCTTCTGCTCTCTCAACCACGCTCTTTTTATTTCCACACATCTCTCTTACCCTTACGTTACTCACTCGATCAAACCACCTCACACCACACATTGTCCTCAAACATCTCATTTCCAGCACATCCATCCTCCTGCGCACAACTCTATCCATAGCCCACGCCTCGCAACCATACAACATTGTTGGAACCACTATTCCTTCAAACATACCCATTTTTGCTTTCCGAGATAATGTTCTCGACTTCCACACATTCTTCAAGGCCCCCAGAATTTTCGCCCCCTCCCCCACCCTATGATCCACTTCCGCTTCCATGGTTCCATCCGCTGCCAGATCCACTCCCAGATATCTAAAACACTTCACTTCCTCCAGTTTTTCTCCATTCAAACTCACCTCCCAATTGACTTGACCCTCAACCCTACTGTACCTAATAACCTTGCTCTTATTCACATTTACTCTTAACTTTCTTCTTCCACACACTTTACCAAACTCAGTCACCAGCTTCTGCAGTTTCTCACATGAATCAGCCACCAGCGCTGTATCATCAGCGAACAACAACTGACTCACTTCCCAAGCTCTCTCATCCCCAACAGACTTCATACTTGCCCCTCTTTCCAAAACTCTTGCATTTACCTCTCTAACAACCCCATCCATAAACAAATTAAACAACCATGGAGACATCACACACCCCTGCCGCAAACCTACATTCACTGAGAACCAATCACTTTCCTCTCTTCCTACACGTACACATGCCTTACATCCTCGATAAAAACTTTTCACTGCTTCTAACAACTTTCCTCCCACACCATATATTCTTAATACCTTCCACAGAGCATCTCTATCAACTCTATCATATGCCTTCTCCAGATCCATAAATGCTACATACAAATCCATTTGCTTTTCTAAGTATTTCTCACATACATTCTTCAAAGCAAACACCTGATCCACACATCCTCTACCACTTCTGAAACCACACTGCTCTTCCCCAATCTGATGCTCTGTACATGCCTTCACCCTCTCAATCAATACCCTCCCATATAATTTACCAGGAATACTCAACAAACTTATACCTCTGTAATTTGAGCACTCACTCTTATCCCCTTTGCCTTTGTACAATGGCACTATGCACGCATTCCGCCAATCCTCAGGCACCTCACCATGAGTCATACATACATTAAATAACCTTACCAACCAGTCAACAATACAGTCACCCCCTTTTTTAATAAATTCCACTGCAATACCATCCAAACCTGCTGCCTTGCCGGCTTTCATCTTCCGCAAAGCTTTCACTACCTCTTCTCTGTTTACCAAATCGTTTTCCCTAACCCTCTCACTTTGCACACCACCTCGACCAAAACACCCTATATCTGCCACTCTATCATCAAACACATTCAACAAACCTTCAAAATACTCACTCCATCTCCTTCTCACATCACCACTACTTGTTATCACCTCCCCATTTGCGCCCTTCACTGAAGTTCCCATTTGCTCCCTTGTCTTACGCACTTTATTTACCTCCTTCGAGAACATCTTTTTATTCTCCCTAAAATTTAATGATACTCTCTCACCCCAACTCTCATTTGCCCTTTTTTTCACCTCTTGCACCTTTCTCTTGACCTCCTGTCTCTTTCTTTTATACATCTCCCACTCAATTGCATTTTTTCCCTGCAAAAATCGTCCAAATGCCTCTCTCTTCTCTTCCACTAATACTCTTACTTCTTCATCCCACCACTCACTACCCTTTCTAATCAACCCACCTCCCACTCTTCTCATGCCACAAGCATCTTTTGCGCAATCCATCACTGATTCCCTAAATACATCCCATTCCTCCCCCACTCCCCTTGCTTCCATTGTTCTCACCTTTTTCCATTCTGTACTCAGTCTCTCCTGGTACTTCCTCACACAGGTCTCCTTCTCAAGCTCACTTACTCTCACCACCCTCTTCACCCCAACATTCACTCTTCTTTTCTGAAAACCCATACAAATCTTCACCTTAGCCTCCACAAGATAATGATCAGACATCCCTCCAGTTGCACCTCTCAGCACATTAACATCCAAAAGTCTCTCTTTCGCACGCCTGTCAATTAACACGTAATCCAATAACGCTCTCTGGCCATCTCTCCTACTTACATAAGTATACTTATGTATATCTCGCTTTTTAAACCAGGTATTCCCAATCATCAGTCCGTTTTCTGCACATAAATCTACAAGCTCTTCACCATTTCCATTTACAACACTGAACACCCCATGTATACCAATTATTCCCTCAACTGCCACATTACTCACCTTTGCATTCAAATCACCCATCACTATAACCCGGTCTCGTGCATCAAAACCACTAACACACTCATTCAGGATATATGTGTCAGAGGTAGAGGGAACAAGAAGAAGTGGGAGACCAAATTGGAGGTGGAAGGACGGAGTGAAAAAGATTTTGAGCGATCGGGGCCTGAACATACAGGAGGGTGAGAGGCGTGCAAGGATAGAGTGAATTGGAACGATGTGGTATACCAGGGTCGATGTGCTGTCAATGGATTAAAACGGCATGTGAAGCGTCTGGGGCAAACCATGGAAAGTTTTGTGAGGCTTGGATGTGGAAAGGGAGCTGTGGTTTCGGTGCATTACACATGACAGCTAGAGACTGAGGGGTGAATGAATGTGGCCTCTGTTGTCTTTTCCTAATGCTACCTCGAGCGCATGCGGGGAGAGGGGGGGGTGCTATTTCATGTGTGGTGGGGTGGCGATGGGAATGGATGAAGACAGCAAATATGAATATGTACATGTGTATATAAGTATATGTCTTTGTATGCATTTTTATGTATACATTGAAATGTATAGGTACGTATATGTGTGTGTGTGTGGGCATTTATGTATATACATGTGTATGTGGGTGGGTTGGGCCATTCTTTTGTCTGTTTCCTTGCGCTACCTCACTAATGCGGGAAACAGTGAATGATATAATAAACTAAGTATAATAAAATTAGCAAACTAATGAATGAACTTTCTACACAGGAGAAATTGCCTAAGTAAGAAGCAGCATGGTTTTAGAGAAAGTGTAACAAAGTTCTCAGATTTTTATGAGAAAGTGAGCTCGGTCTTAGATAAAAAGGAAGGCTGGGTGGATTATTCGTATCTGGACAGCCAGAAAGCATTTGACACTACCACATGGGAAGCCGGACCATCAGAACGCCTTCCATACTGGCCTCTCTCCCTTTTGTTTTTCTCCTTAAATCACTCTCTGAGTCAGTCATTGCCAACCTCGTGTCCATGGGCCCTCAGTGGATATGTGAAGCATTATCAGAGGGTATGTGAGAAACATTTCAAGGAGCAAAAGGTAAATTATCATCAAGATGATTTGTTTATGTAGAACACTGCTTTAAAGGCAGATATGACTGGGCTCCACCTACAAAAGTTTACACCATGAGTGAAAAGTTACCTTTGGCTGGGCTGTATTGAAGGGAGTACAATCTTGTCAAAGAACATTCTAATTCAATGAAATCTACGTTTCCTTGATACTGGAAGTAGTGCAGCTTTGGGCTACATGAGCCTTTAGAAAGAGGCCTAGGTAACACCATGAATCTTTCACAGAAACTGGTCCTAAGGTAATTATAAATAACAACTGCTTTGACACATAAGGTTTGCTCAAAGTAACATTATTTTGGCAAGATTTCTCAATACAGAAGAAAAAGAAGAAGACATAAACAAATCTATTCTAAAAAAGAGAGAAGAGCCACCACTGAGAGAGCATATGTAATATCTTCCACTGTGACTAAGGGGTGGTCCAACTAAAAATGGTTAAGAACCACTTTTCTGAGTCACTCATTTCTTTACATTTCTCATATCATTCTTCTTCACTTTCCTAACAATGTGATACATATTATCCTAAGTGTCCCCCCTAATAACATAGGTTTTCTAAAAACCAGTGTATTTTCCATGGGATTATCCTGCATGGACAACATTCAAGTGGAGAGTCAGTGCTCTTACAATACGGTAAACTTCCATTCTAAAGGACTTTCATATATCTGAATTTGGCCTCTTAGACCTTCAGACCACACCAAACAATGTTTGGGACAAATTTAGTCCAGCAAGTTAAAACCTACCCAACTGAGTTAGGAATGTAACAGAATAATCCGTCTGAGAACAAAATTTTTTCCCATGCCTGCTGAGCAATGGAAGAGATCTCCATAGGCTACCAATAGTTGGACAAGCTGGCTGGATATTCAAACAGATACAGGAAAAGTTAAAACATCAACTTATATCAATCACCTTTTCCTATGAGGCTATCCATCAGGTGATGTTGACCACCATTTGAGGGTTAAGAATGGGGGAAAACAGTGTTACAACAGGGTACATGGGACAATTATTACATCTAAACAAGACAACCTGTTTCTTAGAGGTAGACTTAGCTATTTCTGTAATATGGGGTTTCCAAGATACACTAGATGTTACAGTAATACCAAGTATGTTCACTGAGTGTGGTTAAGGTAATATTTCTACATATGCTGTACTCATGCTATTCATCTTTAATGCAGTGCCTATGCCACATATAAAAGTAGTGTGATACAAACGTAAAGGACAATCATGTCATTTTTTCTCATCTGAAGGTGAGCAAAGACAACACCAGACATACTAGCCACACCACCTCCATTCACTCTTTTAGTGTGCAGAATGCAATATCTCTTAATGAATTCCTATTATTCACCAACAAAAGTGTAGGTAAAAGATGGCACACAGGCAAGAACCAGGGATGTATATTACCAGCACTACTTGCCTGGGTATTGGAAGGGTTAGTGATGACTGCACAGAGAACCAGTACTTCAGTGGTTGTCAAGGTGCAGTCCTCTGACCCAAGTAGCTGTCTTTTCTTTCTGCCTCACCAACATGAGGACTACTGAAATTCTGTCCACAAACATACAATCTCTCCTTGTCATACATAACACTTGACAACGCTTAACTAACAATGCTCATAACTCTAGATTATCCTGTGTTTAGCACTGCACTAGCCCTGTCTTTTGGCAAAATGGTAGGAGCAGTAGATAGTAGTAGGTTGTAACATTTCAGGAAGGAGCATCAGGTAGAAACATTGGTAGAAACATTAAGTAGAAATAGTTGAAAGGAAAATTAAGCAGGAGCATTTAGTAGAAGTACTCAGTAGAAGCCTTTGCAAACGCTGCATTAGAGTTGGCCTTTGCTACTGGCCTATTAATGGTGAGGCACTAAAAGGCTAAGAAGCAGCATTGGAGTTCACTAGTTATGGAGACTCTATTGCCATGGCCATCCCCATGAGGGAGTTCCAGCTGGGAACAGGCACAAGAGATACAGTTAGACAGATAGATGGATAGTAATATATAGAACACAGTACCTGTGTAAGAAATAAGAGAAAGGTGGAATACCAAGTTCAAGGAAAAAAAATCAAGACCTTCAAGATTTCCCCTCTTATCTTGAGCTCTCAGATGTCAGCCAAATCCCCTCCTTTTGCTTATTCAGCACTACACCAAGCCAGCACAAAGTAAGCTATGTACTTTTGGTGTATTTCCTTTTATTTTTTCATACCAATCTATCAACTCATACAAAAAAAAAAAAAAATCAGATTTTCAAAATATGCCACTTCCAATGTTTGAGAGTTAATGACAGAAAATCTTATGTTTGATCCATTACATATCCACCTAAAGCAACTGAGTTTTGCCTAAAAATGATCAAACCCCTTTCCTCTTGATTCATAACTGAATTACTATGTCCATCTAATTCTTAAGCCTACTGCCACGCTAAACATATTCCACAAACATGAGAGAACTAAACAATCAATTCCTTAAGCATTGTTCATTGGAAGGAACATTCACTGTCTGACATGCATGTGGAACAAAAAGCCACTGTTAAAGAATTTATCACTCTTTTGATCAAACCAAAAGCATACCAAACACACATTTTCAAGTTCTAGTAAAGTATAACTGAAATAACTAACCTTTGGATGTTTCCAAAGAGGATTTTCCTTTGCTAATGGTTCTTCTGTAAAAACATCTATTATTGCAGCTGATATCCAACCAGAATCAAGAGCTTTTATGAGGTCAGCCTCACGGATGACATCCCCTCGACCAATGTTGATAAGTACTGCATTCTTCCTGTTGAGTATATTACATCAAGTACAAGGTATCTCCACACTTAACTTGTTCATCTTAGAGCCTTTCCATGTTTCAAAATTTTAGATGCTGTACAAATTCCCTTAATCCTCATATGCCTACTGGATGACACATACAGAGAACAGTTCCTCATTAGCTGCAACAACAGAGGAACCAGATCATGAGGGAATGGTAATTAAGAGATAAGAATGGTTTAATAAAAGATGTCAAAAAACAAAAGATCTTTGAGATGTATGGTGACAAAGATATAGATGGCATTCCAGTCAGACAGTATTTGTAAGTAATAAGACAGCAAGAAATGAGTAAACCATGGTTAGAAAGGAGGGACAATGAAGCTATGAAAAAAATTGTGGACAAGGCAGGAGAAAATCCAACTTTTCCATAAATTCATCAGGTTAAAGGATAAAGAGCAGCTAATCAGGCTTAGGGATTCAGAGGGAACAAATGTTGTAAGGAGAGGCAAAAGTCTATGGAGCAGTGAGTGAATGTGTCAGAAGTTTTGATGCAAGAGACTGGGTATTAGGGATGGATCTTTTAAATGCAAAAATGAGTAATGTAGCAGATGAGGGTATAATTGGGGGGCATGGGATATTCAGTAAGGTGAATGGAAATGGTGGACAGCTTGTGGAGTTGTGCCAAAAAAGTATTGGTGACAGAATACCTGGTTTAAAAAGAGGCACATAAATAAGTGTACATGGATGAGTAGAAAATATGGTAACAGTAACATTGAATTACATACTAATTGACAGGTGTACAAAAAGGAGACTCTTGGATGTGAAAGTGCTGAGAGGGGGCAGCAGGTGGGATGTCTGATCACTACCTGGTGGAGGCAAGGATGATGATTTGTAGAGGTTTTCAGAAAATGGAATATGCTATGGGCAAGAAGAAGTACTTGAAAGTAAGCAAGCTTGGAGAAAAGAGACATGTGAAGAAATACCTGAAAAGACTGAGAGAAGAATGGCAAAAAGTAAGAGCAAATGGGGCTAATAAGGAATGAGAGGTATGTATGGAAGCAGTGCCCACATGTATGAGACGAGTGTGTGGCACACAGAAGATGGAAGGGGGGCAGGTGAGATGGTAATGAGTGGTGGGATGAGGAAGTACAGTTGCTAGTGAAAGAGAAAAGAGAGGTGAGTAGATGGTTCTTACAAGGAAGGAGTTCAAATGATTGGGAGATGTAAAACAGAAAATGGCACGAGGTCAAGAAGAATGTGATGGGGCAGAAAAAGAGGGCAAATGAAAGTTGGGGTGAGCAAGTATCAGCAAACTTCAGAGAGGATAAGATGTTTTGGAAGAAGGTTAGTAGTTTTAGAAAAACAAGAAAACACATGGAAGCATCGATGAAGGCAGCACATGGGGAAGTGGTAGCAAGTAATGATGATGAGATGAGATGGAGTGATTACTTTGAAGGACTGCTGAATATGTTTGATGACAGGGTTACAGATACAGGGTGTTTTGGTATGGAAGGTATGCAGTTAGAGAGTCATGGCAAGTGATTTGGTGTACAGAAAAGTGGTAATGAAAGCCTTGCATAAGATGAAATGTGGCAAGGTGGCTGGAGTAGATGGTACTGCAGTTGAATTTCTTTGAGAACTTGACTATATTGCTGATTGGATGATTAGGATTATCACTGTAAATATGGATCATGGTGAGGTGCCTGAGGACTGGTGGAATGCAAGTATAGTGCTATTGCATATGGGAAATGAGAAATGCTGAAAGTCTGAATTGCAGAATAAGTTTGTTGAGTGTACCTAGAAAGTTGTATGGAAAAGGTGACTGAGAGGGTGGTGGCGTGTACAGAACATCAGACTGGGAAAAACAATGTTGTTTCAAAAGTGGAAAAGGAGGTGTGGATCAGGCGTTTGCTCTGAAGAAAGTGCGAGAAATGCTTAGAGAAACTGAAGGATTTGTTTGTGGCATTTATGGATATGGGAAAGCATATGATAAGGTTGATAGAGATGCTTTGTGGAAATTTAATGAATATATGGTGTGGGAGGAAAGCTATTTAGAAGTAGTGAGGAGATTTAATCAAGAAAGTATGGCATGTGTACAAGTAGGTAGAGAGGAGGGTGAGTGGTTCCAGGTGTAGGTGATGTCTGTGGCAAGGGTGTGTGACATCACAAAATATGTTTAATTTGTATGTGGATGGAGTAGTGAGGGATGTACATGTATGGGTCTTGGAAAGAAAGGCAGATATGCAGTCAGCAGACAGTGAAGGGGCTTCGAAAGTGAATCAGTTATTGTTTGCAGATGTGTGTGAGTTAGCAAGAGCTTGTGAAAGGAGAAAAAGCTCAGAGTAAATAAGATTAAAATCAAAGTTATTCCGTTTAGCAGCAAAAAAAGACAGGTTAGTTAAGGTGTAAGTTTGTATGGAGAAATAATGGAGAAACTGAAGTGTTTTAGATACCTGGAAAAGGATATAGCAGAAAATGTAGCCATGGAAGTAGAGGTGAGTCATAGATTGAGTGAGGGAGAGAAGGTTCTTGGAGTATTGAGCAATGTGCAGAAAGAGAGGTCACTATCTGAAGGGCAAAAATGGATGTCTGAAGGTATAGTAGTCCCAGCGATGTTGTTTGGATTTAAAGAACCGGCTACAGATGAGAATGCACGAGAGAGAGAGAGAGAGAGAGAGAGAGAGAGAGAGAGAGAGAGAGAGAGAGAGAGAGAGAGAGAGAGAGAGAGAGTGTTTGGACATAAGGAAGGAAAGAATGTGGAGATATTGACAATGAGGATTTATGTGTCAGAAGTGAGTGGGGTCAAGTAAAATGGGAAGGTGGAAGGCTGGAGCGAAAAAGGTTTGAGAGAGAGAGAGAGAGAGAGAGAGAGAGAGAGAGAGAGAGAGAGAGAGAGAGAGAGAGAGAGAGAGAGAGAGAGAGAGAGAGAGAGAGAGAGAGAGAGAGAGAGAGAGAGAGAGAGAGAGAGAGAGAGAGAGAGAGAGAGAGAGAGAGAGAGAGAGAGAGAGAGGAGAGAGAGAGAGAGAGAGAGAGAGAGAGAGAGAGAGAGAGAGAGAGAGAGAGAGAGAGAGAGAGAGAGAGAGAGAGAGAGAGAGAGAGAGAGAGAGAGAGAGAGAGAGAGAGAGAGAGAGAGAGAGAGAGAGAGAGAGAGAGAGAGAGAGAGAGAGAGAGAGAGAGAGAGAGAGAGAGAGAGAGAGAGAGAGAGAGAGAGAGAGAGAGAGAGAGAGAGAGAGAGAGAGAGAGAGAGAGAGAGAGAGAGAGAGAGAGAGAGAGAGAGAGAGAGAGAGAGAGAGAGAGAGAGAGAGAGAGAGAGAAAGAGAGAGAGAGAGAGAGAGAGAGAGAGAGAGAGAGAGAGAGAGAGAGAGAGAGAGAGAGAGAGAGAGAGAGAGAGAGAGAGAGAGAGAGAGAGAGAGAGAGATAAAGAATGTGGAGATATTGACAATGAGGATTTATGTGCCAGAAGTGAGTGGGGTCAAGTAAAATGGGAAGATGGAAGGCTGGAGTGAAAAAGGTTTTGAGTGCTTGGGGCCTGAACATGTAGGAGGATGAAAGGGATACAGTAAATTTAAGTGAACTGGAGGGATCAATATGCTGTCAATGTGATCAACCAGGGCAAGTGATGCAGCCTGCAGAAACCATGGAAAGGTTTGTGGGGCTGGTTGGGGATAGAGGTTTGAGATTACAGTGCATTACACATGATAACTAGAGAATGGATGTGAGTGAATGAAGCCATTTCCTTTGTCTGTTCTTAGCACTATCTTGCTAATGCATACAATAGCAAACAAATATTAAGGAAATTAAAAATCTTTTAATGAAATTTCTAAGATATGCAATTATCATATGAGACTTTGTGTACAAAGTCCATACCTTGAGAGAGTAAAGTTTCCAAAGCATCAAATTCTTAAAGGAACTGGAACTACAAGCATACCTTACAGCTAGAGATCCAACCAAAGTGACAAATGAGGAATTCAGTCTCTCAGTTTTCTTATATGCTACTGAAGCATGAACTAACTCTTAAATTCTTTAATCAACAAACTGGTCTCAGAAGCCTAAGGATCTTTCACAAAAATCAAGGATCTGAGAAGGTTTTACAGTCCCTTGACCAAGTTAAAGTTGAATCCTACCCAAAATAACACCTTAAGTTTTTCCTTGGTTAGCACTAAAATATAAATAAACCCATATCAATGTTGGAGAGGAGGACCCTGAATCCCCTCCTTGTAAACCAAAGCCCACTTCCTCCCACTCTATCAGCATCTAAAGCTCTCATCATGTTTCAGTAGAGTACCTTTTTTCATTATGTTTTCATTATATATCATGTAAATTATATCATGATAGAGTGTCAGATGGTATGCTAAATTGTTTCAGGTACAGTGTACCTGGCACAGTAATCCATCCTTAAGCATTACACTGGTTAAAATTTGGTCAGGAATGGAAACCCCCTTGTAATGTGGGTTTCAGTGATTCAACTTACAACAGATTCAAGTTGCAAAAGGTGTCTAAGAATGTAACCCCATTGTAAGTTAAGGCTTTCTGTTACTCTGAAAGCCTGAGAAAAATGAAATTCTACTACCAGGGAGAAGAAGAGAAAGATATGCAATAATCTATAGGTGACAACAAATTGAAGGCATCCAGAAAATGTACTAGACCTGAAAACTTCTCATCAAGGAAGAACAGACATTAAATTTGTAAGAATACCACAGAA
This sequence comes from Panulirus ornatus, assembly GCF_036320965.1. Taxonomy (NCBI): domain Eukaryota; kingdom Metazoa; phylum Arthropoda; class Malacostraca; order Decapoda; family Palinuridae; genus Panulirus; species Panulirus ornatus. The sequence continues at coordinate 17,431,794 of NC_092254.1, forward strand.
CACATGAAAAAGTAAATCAAACAAAAGTACATGACAACCCAACCAGGAAGCTTGAATGGAGTGTCAATATAATACCATGAGACAGAAGAGGAACAACAACAGAACATTGGAAAAACGTGACATGCTATTGAAATCAGGCCCAGTTGAACCCAGAACAGCTACTTATGTAATGCAGGTGGTAGCAAGGACTAATATCATTATTAAACAAGCAAGAAGTGTGGTGCAACAAGGAGGAACATCATCATTCATCAAGTAAGATGTAAAGTATGTTTGAAGGAATAGTAGTCCCAACAATATCATATGGATGCAAGGCATGGGCTATAGATAAGGCTATGTGGAGGAGGGTGGTAGTGTTGGAAATAAAATGTTTGAGGACAATATGTGGTGTGAGGGGGTTTGATTGAATAAGTACTGAAAGGGTAAGAGAGATGTGTGGAAAAAAAGAGAGGGGTGAGAAAGTAGAAGAGGGTGTACTGAAATGGTTTGGACATGAGTGAGGAAAGGTTAATAAAGAGGATATATGTGTCAGAAGTGGGGTAATAAGGAGAACAGGGAGACCAAATTGGAGATGGGAGGATAGAGTGAAAAAGATTTTGAGTAATCAGGGCCTGAACATGCAGGAGGGTGAGACATTTGCAGAGGATAGAGTAAATTGGAATGATATGGTAAACTGGTGGTCAGTGGCTTTGAGTGAACTGAACCAGGGCATGTCACACATCCAGGGTAAACCATGAAAAAGTCTGTGGGACTTGGTTTTGGATAGGGAACTGTGATTTTGGTGCATTACGCACGAAATTTTGAGAATGGATGTGAGCAGATGTGACCTTTCTTTATCTATTCCTAACACAACCTCACTAACACATGATATAGTGATCAAATATATCAGAAAAATATTCTTAGATCTTAAAAATATATTGTACTCATTATACTTAATTGCAAGGTAGCACCATGAAACAGACGAAGAATGGCCCATACCCTAATATACACATTATTATCATCATTATATACTTAATCGCAGTCTCCCATGACAGTGAGGTAGCGCAAGGAAACAGACAAGGAATGACCCAACCCACCCAATACACACACACACACACACACACACACACACATATATATATATATAAAAATTGATGAGAACTACTATTGACGTTTGTGTAAATAAATTATACATTTCCCTTTTCCATAGCCAGAGGTTGAACCATTATGTGACATTCATTTTTTTTTCATTTCATTTCAAGCTAGAAGTTTCAGTTTTCTAAATTATTTCTTACATTTTTCATATGTATATATATGTATACGTGTGTGTGTGTGTGTGTGTATAGGTGCGTATGTGTGTGTATGTACATATATATATATTTTCATACTATTCGCCATTTCCCGCGTTTGCGAGGTAGCGTTAAGAACAGAGGACTGGGCCTTAGAGGGAAAATCCTCACCTGGCCCCCTTCTCTGTTCCTTCTTTTGGAAAATCGCTGTCTCCCGCGTTTGCGAGGTAGTGCAAGGAAACAGACGAAAGAAATGGTCCAACCCACCCCCATACACATGTATATACATACGTCCACACACGCAAATATACATACCTATTCACATGCCCTGATTCAATCCACTGACAGCACGTCAACCCCGGTATACCACATCGATCCAATTCACTCTATTCCTTGCCCTCCTTTCACCCTCCTGCATGTTCAGGCCCCGATCACACAAAATCTTTTTCACTCCATCTTTCCACCTCCAATTTGGTCTCCCTCTTCTCCTCGTTCCCTCCACCTCCGACATATATATCCTCTTGGTCAATCTTTCCTCACTCATTCTCTCCATGTGCCCAAACCATTTCAAAACACCCTCTTCTGCTCTCTCAACCAAGCTCTTTTTATTTCCACACATCTCTCTTGCCCTTACATTACTTACTCGATCAAACCACATCACACCACACATTATCCTCAAACATCTCATTTCCAGCACATCCATCCTCCTGCGCACAACTCTATCCATAGCCCACGCCTCGCAACCATACAACATTGTTGGAACCACTGTTCCTTCAAACATACCCATTTTTGCTTTCCGAGATAATGTTCTCGACTTCCACGCATTCTTCAAGGCTCCCAGGATTTTCGCCCCCTCCCCCACCCTATGATCCACTTCCCCTTTCATGGTTCCATCCGCTGCCAGATCCACTCCCAGATATCTAAAACACTTTACTTCCTCCAGTTTTTCTCCATTCAAACTTACCTCCCAATTGACTTGACTCTCAACCCTACTGTACCTAATTACCTTGTCCTTATTCACATTTACTCTTAACTTTCTTCTTTCACACACTTTACCAAACTCAGTCACCAGCTTCTGCAGTTTCTCACATGAATCAGCCACCAGCGCTGTATCATCAGCGAACAACAACTGACTCACTTCCCAAGATCTCTCATCCACAACAGACTTCATACTTGCCCCTCTTTCCAAAACTCTTGCATTCACCTCCCTAACAACCCCATCCATAAACAAATTAAACAACCATGGAGACATCACACACCCCTGCCGCAAACCTACATTCACTGAGAACCAATCACTTTCCTCTCTTCCTACACGTACACATGCCTTACATCCTTGATAAAAACTTTTCACTGCTTCTAACAACTTGCGCAAAAGATGCTTGTGGCATGAGAAGAGTGGGAGGTGGGTTGATTAGAAAGGGTAGTGAGTGGTGGGATGAAGAAGTAAGATTATTAGTGAAAGAGAAGAGAGAGGCATTTGGACGATTTTTGCAGGGAAAAAATGCAATTGAGTGGGAGATGTATAAAAGAAAGAGACAGGAGGTCAAGAGAAAGGTGCAAGAGGTGAAAAAGAGGGCAAATGAGAGTTGGGGTGAGAGAGTATCATTAAATTTTAGGGAGAATAAAAAGATGTTCTGGAAGGAGGTAAATAAAGTGCATAAGACAAGGGAGCAAATGGGAACTTCAGTGAAGGGCGCAAATGGGAGGTGATAACAAGTAGTGGTGATGTGAGAAGGAGATGGAGTGAGTATTTTGAAGGTTTGTTGAATGTGTTTGATGATAGAGTGGCAGATATAGGGTGTTTTGGTCGAGGTGGTGTGCAAAGTGAGAGGGTTAGGGAAAATGATTTGGTAAACAGAGAAGAGGTAGTAAAAGCTTTGCGGAAGATGAAAGCCAGCAAGGCAGCAGGTTTGGATGGTATTGCTGTGGAATTTATTAAAAAAGGGGGTGACAGTATTATTGACTGGTTGGTAAGGTTATTTAATGTATGTATGACTCATGGTGAGGTGCCTGAGGATTGGCGGAATGCGTGCATAGTGCCATTGTACAAAGGCAAAGCGGATAAGAGTGAGTGCTCAAATTACAGAGGTATAAGTTTGTTGAGTATTCCTGGTAAATTATATGGGAGGGTATTGATTGAGAGGGTGAAGGCATGTACAGAGCATCAGATTGGGGAAGAGCAGTGTGGTTTCAGAAGTGGTAGAGGATGTGTGGATCAGGTGTTTGCTTTGAGGAATGTATGTGAGAAATACTTAGAAAAGCAAATGGATTTGTATGTAACATTTATGGATCTGGAGAAGGCATATGATACAGTTGATAGAGATGCTCTGTGGAAGGTATTAAGAATATATGGTGTGGGAGGCAAGTTGTTAGAAGCAGTGAAAAGTTTTGATCAAGGATATATATGTATATATATATATATATATATATTATCCCTGGGGATAGGGGTGAAAGAATACTTCCCACGCATTCCTCGCGTGTCGTAGAAGGCGACTAGAGGGGACGGGTGCGGGAGGCCAGAAATCCTCCCCTCCTTGTATCTTTTTAACTTTCTAAAATGGGAAACAGAAGAAGGAGTCATGCGGGGAGTGCTCATCCTCCTCGAAGGCTCAGATTGGGGTGTCTAAATGTGTGTGGATGTAACCAAGATGTGAAAAAAGGAGAGATAGGTGGTATGTTTGAGGAAAGGAACCTGGTTGTTTTGGCTCTGAATGAAACGAACCTCAAGGGTAAAGGGGAAGAGTGGTTTGGGAATGTCTTGGGAGTAAAGTCAGGGGTTAGTGAGAGGACAAGAGCAAGGGAAGGAGTAGCAGTACTCCTGAAACAGGAGTTGTGGGAGTATGTGATAGAACGTAAGAAAGTAAATTCTCGATTAATATGGGTGAAAATGAAAGTTGATGGAGAGAGATGGGTGATGATTATTGGTGCATATGCACCTGGGCATGAGAAGAAAGATCATGAGAGGTAGGTGTTTTGGGAGCAGCTGAATGAGTGTGTTAGTGGTTGTGATGCACGAGACCGGGTTATAGTGATGGGCGATTTGAATGCAAAGGTGAGTAATGTGGCAGTTGAGGGAATAATTGGTATACATGGGGTGTTCAGTTTTGTAAATGGAAATGGTGAAGAGCTTGTAGATTTATGTGCTGAAAAAGGACTGGTGATTGGGAATACCTGGTTTAAAAAGCGAGATATATATAAGTATACGTATGTAAGTAGGAGAGATGGCCAGAGAGCGTTATTGGATTACGTGTTAATTGACAGGCGCGCGAAAGAGAGACTTTTGGATGTTAATGTGCTGAGAGGTGCAACTGGAGGGATGTCTGATCATTATCTTGTGGAGGCTAAGGTGAAGATTTGTATGGGTTTTCAGAAAAGAAGAGTGAATGTTGGGGTGAAGAGGGTGGTGAGAGTAAGTGAGCTTGGGAAGGAGACTTGTGTGAGGAAGTACCACGAGAGACTGAGTACAGAATGGAGAAACGTGAGAACAATGGAAGTAAGGGGAGTGGGGGAGGAATGGGATGTATTTAGGGAATCAGTGATGGATTGCGCAAAAGATGCTTGTGGCATGAGAAGCGTGGGAGGTGGGTTGATTAGAAAGGGTAGTGAGTGGTGGGATGAAGAAGTAAGATTATTAGTGAAAGAGAAGAGAGAGGCATTTGGACGATTTTTGCAGGGAAAAAATGCAATTGAGTGGGAGATGTATAAAAGAAAGAGACAGGAGGTCAAGAGAAAGGTGCAAGAGGTGAAAAAGAGGGCAAATGAGAGTTGGGGTGAGAGAGTATCATTAAATTTTAGGGAGAATAAAAAGATGTTCTGGAAGGAGGTAAATAAAGTGTGTAAGACAATGGAGCAAATGGGAACTTCAGTGAAGGGCGCAAATGGGGAGGTGATAACAAGTAGTGGTGATGTGAGAAGGAGATGGAGTGAGTATTTTGAAGGTTTGTTGAATGTGTTTGATGATAGAGTGGCAGATATAGGGTGTTTTGGTCGAGGTGGTGTGCAAAGTGAGAGGGTTAGGGAAAATGATTTGGTAAACAGAGAAGAGGTAGTAAAAGCTTTGCGGAAGATGAAAGCCGGCAAGGCAGCAGGTTTGGATGGTCTTGCAGTGGAATTTATTAAAAAAGGGGGTGACTGTATTATTGACTGGTTGGTAAGGTTATTTAATGTATCTATGACTCAGGGTGAGGTGCCTGAGGATTGGCGGAATGCGTGCATAGTGCCATTGTACAAAGGCAAAGGGGATAAGAGTGAGTGCTCAAATTACAGAGGTATAAGTTTGTTGAGTATTCCTGGTAAATTATATGGGAGGGTATTGATTGAGAGGGTGAAGGCATGTACAGAGCATCAGATTGGGGAAGAGCAGTGTGGTTTCAGAAGTGGTAGAGGATGTGTGGATCAGGTGTTTGCTTTGAAGAATGTATGTGAGAAATATTTAGAAAAGC